>NW_027590911.1:97500-145456 GCF_964213995.1 Mustelus asterias
GGCTCCCTAAATACAGCAAGATATAGAGAATGTGTGTGTGAGAGAGAAAAAGGGAGAGAGAAAGACCATAAAATATATAGAATGTGTTTGAGAGTGAGAGAGAAACAGCAAGATAGAAAAAATGTGTGTGTGTGTGTGTGTGCGCGTGTATGTGTGAGACAGAGAGATTTACAGCAAGGTTTAGAGAAAGTGGCCGCTATTTTACTATTTTTTTTCTGAATGCTGGGCGGAATTGAAACTTGGAGTGTTTCAGATCCATTTTCTGGGCGAGTTTTCAGGCCCCCCATACGCACTCTGCCTGTAAAAATATCAGCACGCCTGTTGCTCGCTGCAGAAGCCTATGGGCGGGGCTTAACACACCCGAAAACCCTGCAGAGGGAGGAAGTGCGCACGGGCAGGCCTCTGATGCTGCACATGCGCGTCAGCAGCAGCAGGGGTCTGACAGAAAATAGAGAGCTGTCAGGCCCCTGCTAGTACAGGCTGCCTGAAGCAGTTCCCCCCAACCGTGCAATCGCAAGGGTCTGCGGCCTGAGATATAGCCCCCACTGACACTTCCTGCTGCCTTGACTGTTCGCAGACCACCCCTTCCCCCATTGGTCACAGGCCCGTTGCCCTCCCCCCACCGATCGCAGACCTGCCGCCCTCCCCCCATTGATCGCTGCAGAGTGGCAGCGGGCCCTGTCCCCCATTAGTCCCGCCCCATCCACTATTTAGCCCACCCCCATTGCTCCCCGCCAAAACTGTCCGGTGGGCATTGCCCAGGTGGCATTGCCAGTCTGGCACTGCCCAAGGGGCATCCCCCCTTCCCCTCGGCCTCCCAGGTTGGGGGGGGGGGGGGTGGCCTCAATGGCCTCTGGTTCCACTGGCGATGGCAAATTGACTCTTTCCCATTCATGCAGAGCATGTCTATTTCTCGCTGGAGAGAGATCATAAAGAGAGGTGGGCCCAGATGATTGAGTGTCAGACTCACTAAGCCGATGTAAAACATCATTATAATACATTTCTATATGTTAACTTACCTCTTGCCCATCTGTGGTGTGAGGCTGACCGCGCTGGAAATGCAGCACTTGTAAAATGGCGCCGGTTGCAAACAAATGGTGCCAATTGTGCTCAGTGCTTTCCGCCTGACTTTACTAAAGCATCGCGGCCAAATACACGGTAATACTGCCTCCAGTGTGTTTCCATTTCATAGAATCATAGAGTGCAGAAGAAACCCTTCAGGCCAACGAGTCCGCACTGACACATTAGAAACACCTGAACTCCGACCTAATCCCATTTGCCAGCACTTGGTCCATCGCCCTGAATGTTATGACATGCCAAGTGCTCATCCAGGTATTTTTTAAAGGATGTGAGGCATCCCGCCTCCACCACCCTCCCAGGCAGCACATTCCAAACCATTGACAGCCTCTGGGTATAAAAGATTTTCCTCACATTCCCCCTAAACCCCCTGCCCCTCACTTTCAACCTATGTCCCCTTGTGGCTGACCCTTCAACTAAGGGGAACAACTGCTCCTTATCCACTCTGTCCATGTCTCTCATAAGCTTGTATACCTCGATCAGGTCTCCCCTCAGCCTTGTCTGCTCCAACGAAAATAACCCAAGCCGACACAACCACTCTTCATAACTTAAATGTTCCACATCAGGCAGCATCCTGGTGAATCTTCTCTGCACCACCTCCAATGCAATCACATCCTTCCGATAATGTGGTGAGCAGAACTGCACACAGTGCTCTAGCTGTGTACTCACCAAAGTTGCAACATAAGTTCTCTGCTTTTGTAATCTATGCCTCGATTGATAAAGGCAGGTATCCCATATGACTTTTTCACCACCCTACTAACCTGCCCTTCCGCTTTCAGAGATCTGTGGACAAATACACCAAGGTCCCTTTGTTCCACAGAACTTCCGAGTGTCCTACCATTCATTGAATACTTTCTTGTCAAATTACTCCTTCCAAAGTGTATCACCTCACATTTTTCAGGGTTAAATCCCATCTGCCACTTATCTGCCCATTTTGTCTATGTCTTCCTGTAGCCCAAGACGCTCTGCCTCACTGTTAAGCACCTGTCCAATCTTTGTGTCATCCGCAAACTTACTAACCCTACTCCCCACATAGTCAATGTTATTTATATAAATAATGAATAACAGGGGACCCAACACAGATCCCTGTGGTACGTTGCTGCACACTGGATTCTAGTCACAAAAGCAGCATTCTGTTATCACCCTCTGTCTCCTGCAACTGAGTGTATTTTGAATCCACTTGATCAAATAACCCTCTATCTCATATGAATTTACCTTCTTTACAAGTGTCCCATGTGGGACTTTGTCAAAGGCTTTGCTGAAATCCATATAAACTACATTGACCCCTCGTCTACACACCTAGTCAACTAACACGTCAGTCAACGACACATGGTAGCACAGTGGTTAGCACTGCTGCTTCACAGCACCAGGGACCTGGGTTCGATTCCCGGCTCGGGTCACTGTCTGTGTGGAGTTTGCACATTCTCCTCGTGTCTGCGTGGGTTTCCTCCGGGTGCACCGGTTTCCTCCCACAGTCCAAAGATGTGCGGGTTAGGTTTGATTGGCCATGCTGAAATTGCCCCTTCGTGTCCTGAGATGCACAGGTTAGAGGGATTAGTGGGTAAAATATGTAGAGATATGGGGGTAGGGCCTGGGTGGGATTGTGGTCGGTGCAGACTCGATGGGCCGAGGGGCCTCTTTCTGTACTGTAGGATTTCTATGAATCTATGATACTCAAAACATTCAATCAAATTTAAGGCTAGTGTTTGCAAGATATTGAGAATGTGAGAGTTTAAGGTTATTTTAAGTTTAATTATTATTGTTACAAGTAGGCTTACATTAATTTACGGCAATGAAATTACTGTGAAAATCTCAATCTCTGGCACCTGTTCAGATACACAGAGAGAATTTAGCACAGCCAATGCATCTAACCTGCACATCTTTCAGACTGTGGGAGGAACCCGGTGCACCCGGAGGAAACCCATGCAGACACAGGGAGAACGTGCAGACAGTGACCCAAGCCAGGAATCGAACCCATGTCCCTGGTGCTGTGAGGAAATAGTGCAAACAGCTGTGACACTGAGATACAGGAAGATAGAGAATGACTGTGTGTAAGGGAGAGAAACGGCAAAATACAAAGAATGTGTGAGTGTGAAAGAAAGATACAGCAAGACATAGCAAATGTCTGTGTGTGAAAGAGATGGTAGTCATGATGTGGAGATGCTGCTGTTGGACTGGGGTGAACACAGTAAGAGTTTTAGTGACACCAGATATCCACTCCATCTGAGGAAGGAGCAGCGCTCCGAAAGATAATGGCATTTGCTACCAAGTAAACCTGTTGGACTTTAATGTGGTGTTGTTAAAACTCTTACTGCGAAAGAGATACAGCGAGATATAGAGAACGTGTATGTGTGTGAGGGAGAGTCATAGAGTCATAGAGAGGTTTACAGCATGGAAACAGGCCCTTCGGCCCAACTTGTTCATTCCTGCCTTTTTTTAAAAACCACTAAGCTTGTCCCAATTGCCCGTGCTTGGTCCATATCCCTCTATACCCATCTTACCCATGTAACTGTCTAAATGCTTTTTAAAAGACACAATTGTACCCGCCTCCACTACTACCTCTGGCAGCTCGTCCCAGACACTCACCACCCTCTGTGTGAAAAAATTGCCCCTCTGGACACTTTTGTATCTCTCCCCTCTCACCTTAAACCTATGCCCTCTCGTTTTAAACTTTGTCCTTTTTCGTTTGGGAAAAGATGTTGACGATCGAGCTGATCTATGCCCCTCATTATTTTATAGGCCTCTATAAGATACGGAAAGGTAAAGAATGTTTGCATATTTGATATAACAGGCTAGAGGGAATGTGTCCGATGTGAGAGACAGATACAGCAAGATATAGGAAATGTGAGTGTGAGAGAGAGATACAGCAAGATAGAGAGTGCGTGTGTGAGAGAGAGAGAGATACAACAACAAGCTCGAGGGAATATGTCTGTTTGAGAGAGAGAGGTATAACGAGATATAGAGAATGTGTGTGTGTGAGAGAGAGAGATATACAGCAAGATATAGAGATAGAGTGTAAGAGAGAGAGAAACCGTATGGCCAATCCACCTAACCCGCACATCTTTGGACTGTGGGAGGAAATCGGAGCACATGGAGCAAACCCATGTCGACACGGGGAGAATGTGCAGACTCCACACAGACAGTAACCGAGGCCGGAATTAAACCTGAATCCCTGGCACTGTGAGACAGCAGTGCTAACCACTGTGCCAACGTGTCATCCGATGTGGGCGAGTGAGAGAGATACAGCAAAATATAGAGACTGTGTGAGTATGAGTGAGAGATACAGCAGGATATAGAGAATGTCTGTGAGTATGAGAGAGAGATAATGTGGAGATAGAACATAGAACATAGAACATAGAACAGTACAGCACAGAACAGGCCCTTCGGCCCACGATGTTGTGCCGAGCTTTATCTGAAACCAAGATCAAGCTATCCCACTCCCTATCATCCTGGTGTGCTCCATGTGCCTATCCAATAACCGCTTAAATGTTTCTAAAGTGTCTGACTCCACTATCACTGCAGGCAGTCCATTCCACACCCCAACCACTCTCTGCGTAAAGAACCTACCTCTGATATCCGTCCTGTATCTCCCACCACGAACCCTATAGTTATGCCCCCTTGTAATAGCTCCATCCACCCGAGGAAATAGTCTTTGAACGTTCACTCTATCTATCCCCTTCATCATTTTATACACCTCTATTAAGTCTCCCCTCAGCCTCCTCCGCTCCAGAGAGAACAGCCCTAGCTCCCTCAACCTTTCCTCATATGACCTACCCTCCAAACCAGGCAGCATCCTGGTAAATCTCCTCTGCACTCTTTCCAGCGCTTCCACATCCTTCTTATAGTGAGGTGACCAGAACTGCACACAATATTCCAAATGTGGTCTCACCAAGGTCCTGTACAGTTGCAGCATAACCCCACGGCTCTTAAACTCCAACCCCCTGTTAATAAAAGCTAACACACTATAGGCCTTCTTCACAGCTCTATCCACTTGACTGGCAACCTTTAGAGATCTGTGGATATGGACCCCAAGATCTCTCTGTTCCTCCACAGTCTTCAGAACCCTACCTTTGACCCTGTAATCCACATTTAAATTTGTCCTACCAAAATGAATCACCTCACATTTATCAGGGTTAAACTCCATTTGCCATTTTTCAGCCCAGCTTTGCATCCTATCTATGTCTCTTTGCAGCCTACAACAGCCCTCCACCTCATCCACTCTGCCACCAATCTTGGTGTCATCAGCAAATTTACTGATCCACCCTTCAGCCCCCTCCTCTAAGTCATTAATAAAAATCACAAAGAGCAGAGGACCAAGCACTGATCCCTGCGGCACACCGCTAGCAACCTGCCTCCAATCCGAAAATTTTCCATCGACCACCACCCTCTGTCTTCGGTCAGACAGCCAGTTACCTATCCAATCGGCCAACTTTCCCTCTATCCCACACCTCCTCACTTTCATCATAAGCCGACCATGGGGGACCTTATCAAACGCCTTACTAAAATCCATGTATATGACATCAACTGCCCTACCTTCATCAACACACTTAGTTACCTCCTCAAAAAATTCTATCAAATTTGTGAGGCACGACTTGCCCTTCACGAATCCGTGCTGACTATCTCGGATTAATCCGCATCTTTCTAAATGGTCGTAAATCCCGTCCCTAAGGACCCTTTCCATCAATTTACCAACCACCGAAGTAAGACTAACCGGTCTATAATTACCAGGGTCATTTCTATTCCCTTTCTTAAACAGAGGAACAACATTCGCCATTCTCCAGTCGTCTGGCACCATCCCCGTGGACAGCGAGGACCCAAAGATCAGCGCCAAAGGCTCTGCAATCTCATCCCTTGCCTCCCACAGAATCCTAGGATACATTTCATCAGGCCCAGGGGACTTATCGACCTTCAGTTTATTCAAAACTGCCAAGACATCCTCCCTCCGAACATCTATTTCCTCCAGCCTATTAGCCTGTAACACCTTCTCTTCCTCAAAAACATGGCCCCTCTCCTTGGTGAACACTGAAGAAAAGTATTCATTCATCACCTCGCCTATCTCTACTGACTCCATACACAAGTTCCCACTACTGTCCTTGACCGGCCCTAACCTCACCCTGGTCATTCTTTTATTCCTCACATAAGATTAAAAAGCCTTGGGGTTTTCCTTGATCCGACCCGCCAAGGACTTCTCATGTCCCCTCCTAGCTCTCCTAAGCCCCTTTTTCAGCTCATTCCTTGCTAACTTGTAACCCTCAATCGAGCCATCTGAACCTTGTTTCCTCATCCCTACATAAGCTTCCCTCTTCCTTTTCACAAGACATTCCACCTCTTTTGTGAACCATGGTTCCCTCACTCGGCCATTTCCTCCCTGCCTGACAGGAACATACCTATCAAGGACATCCAGTATTTGTTCCTTGAAAAAGTTCCACTTTTCATTAGTTCCTTTCTCTGACAGTTTCTGTTCCCAACTTATGCCCCCTAATTCTTGCCTAATCGCATCATAATTACCCCTCCCCCAATTGTAAACCTTGCCCTGCCGTACGGCCCTATCCCTCTCCATTGCAATAACAAAAGACACCGAATTGTGGTCACTATCTCCAAATTGCTCTCCCACAACCAAATCTAACACTTGGCCCGGTTCATTTCCCAGTACCAAATCCAATGTGGCCTCACCTCTAGTCGGCCCATCCACATATTGTGTCAGGAAACCCTCCCGCACACACTGCACAAAAACTGCCCCATCCAAACTATTTGACCTACAAAGGTTCCAATCAATATTTGGAAAGTTAAAGTCCCCCATGACAACTACCCTGTGACCCCCACACATATCCATAATCTGCTTAGCAATTTCTTCCTCCACATCTCTATTACTATTTGGGGGCCTATAGTAAACTCCTAGCAACGTGACCGCTCCTTTCCTATTTCTAACTTCAGCCCATATTACCTCAGTGTGCAGATCCCCCACGAAGTGCCTTTCCGCAGCCGTTAAACTATCCTTGATTAACAATGCCACTCCTCCACCTCTTTTACCAGCTTCCCTACACTTTGTGAAACATCTATACCCCGGAACGTCCAACAACCATTCCTGTCCTTGTTCTACCCACGTCTCCGTAATGGCCACAACATCGTAGTCCCAAGTACCAATCCACGCCCCAAGTTCATCTACCTTGTTCCGGATGCTCCTTGCATTGAAGTAGACACACTTCAACCCACCTTCCTGTCTACCAGTACCCACCCTTGACCCTGATACCTTCCCCAATACCTCACCACCCTCTCTGACTTCTGGACTACAACTCCCTTTCCCACTCCCCTGACAAATTAGTTTAAACCCCCCTGAAGAGCCGTAACAAATTTCCCTCCGAGGATATTGGTGCCCCTCTGGTTCAGGTGCACCCCGTCCTGTTTGTACAGGTCCCACCTTCCCCAGAACGTGTTCCAATTATCCACGTATCTGAAACCCTCCCTCCTACACCATCCCTGCAACCACATATTTAACTGCACTCTCTCCCTGTTCCTCAACTCGCTATCACGTGGTACCGGCAATGTACCAGAGATGACCACATGTTTTGTCTTGGCTCTCAGCTTCCAGCCCAGCTCCAGAAATTCCTGCTTTAAATCCCCGTCCCTTCTCTTACCTATGTCATTGGTACCAATGTGCACCACGACTTGTGACTGTTTCCCCTCCCCCTTCAGAATCTGGAAAACACGGTCTGAGACATCACGGACCTTGGCATCCGGTAGGCAACATACCATCCGTGAGTCTCTTTTGCTGCCACAGAACCTCCTATCTATCCCTCTAACTAACGAGTCCCCAATAACTATCGCCCTCCCGCTCTCCCCCTTTCCCTCCCGAGCCACAGAGACGGACACAGTGCTGGAGATCCTCTCACTGCGGCTCCCCACTGGTATGTCATCCCCCTCAACCGTATCCAAAGCGGAATACTTGTTGCTAAGGGGAATGACCACCGGGGATCCCTGCACGGACTGCTTCCTCCCAGCCCCTCTCACCGTCACCCATCTGTTTTCAATCCTCGGAGTAACTGTATTCCTAAAGCTTGTGTCTATGGCCATCTCTGCGTCCCTGATGATCCTAAGTTCATCCAACTCCAGCTCCAGTTCCCTAACACGGTTTTGGAGGAGCTGCAGATGGGTGCACTTCCCACAGGTGTAATCAGTAGGGACACTGTCGTCGTCCCTCACCTCAAACATAGTGCAAGAGGAACATTGCACTGCCTGCACACCCATCCCCTCTAGATACCTTGCCAGTACCAGGTAGAAAGTGCAAAAATGAATTCAAACTCACCCCTACTCGCCCTTTCAGCCTAAGCCCTGTGAGCCAAAGTCTTATAGCTCACACTCTGCTTCCCACACACTCAAGCCCTGTGAGCCAAAGTCTTATAGCTCACACTCTGCTTCCCACACACTCAAGCCCTGTGAGCCAAAGTCTTATAGCTCACACTCTGCTTCCCACACACTACGCTGCCCGCTCCCGACGCTGCCCGCTGTATACTGCAGCCTACCTTTTATACTTCACGCGCTTAAAGAAACCCTTCCCAGACTCCTTTGCTGCCCACTTCTAGTTTTCACTTTAAACTTGAAAAACTGCTGTTAAAGTAAATAAACAATTCAATTAATCCAATTAATCTCTTACCAACACTGCTGCCTTCAATCACCCCTCTCAGCTTGCTCCAGTGGACTGGGGTAAGCACAGTAAGAAGTCTCACAACACCAGGCTAAAGTCCAACAGTTTTATTTGGTAGCACAAGCCACAAGCTTTCTGAGCGCTGCTCCTTCATCAGATGAGTGGGAGTTCTGATATACAGAATATATACAGGATATAGAGAATGTGTGAGTGAGAGAGAGAGATACAGCAGGATATAGAGAATGTGTGAGTGAGAGAGAGAGATACAGCAGGATATAGAGAATGTGTGAGTGAGAGAGAGAGAGAAATACAGCAGGATATAGAGAATGTGTGAGTGAGAGAGAGAGATACAGCAGGATATAGAGAATGTGTGAGTGAGAGAGAGAGATACAGCAGGATATAGAGAATGTGTGTGAGAGAGAGAGATACAGCAGGATATAGAGAATGTGTGAGTGAGAGAGAGAGATACAGCAGGATATAGAGAATGTGTGAGTGAGAGAGAGAGACAGCAGGATATAGAGAATGTGTGAGTGAGAGAGAGAGACAGCAGGATATAGAGAATGTGTGAGTAAGAGAGAGAGATACAGCAGGATATAGAGAATGTGTGAGTGAGAGAGAGATACAGCAGGATATAGAGAATATGTGAGTGAGAGAGAGATACAGCAGGATATAGAGAATGTGTGAGTGAGAGAGAGATACAGCAGGATATAGAGAATGTGTGAGTGAGAGAGAGAGAGAGAAATACAGCAGGATATAGAGAATGTGTGAGTGAGAGAGAGAGATACAGCAGGATATAGAGAATGTGTGTGAGAGAGAGAGATACAGCAGGATATAGAGAATGTGTGAGTGAGAGAGAGAGATACAGCAGGATATAGAGAATGTGTGTGAGAGAGAGAGATACAGCAGGATATAGAGAATGTGTGAGTGAGAGAGAGAGAGAGATACAGCAGGATATAGAGAATGTGTGAGTGAGAGAGAGAGATACAGCAGGATATAGAGAATGTGTGAGTGAGGGAGAGAGATACAGCAGGATATGGAGAATGTCTGTGTGGGTGAGCATATGAAAGAGAAATGAAAAAGCAAGAGTGGCAAAATCTTTAAAGAAATAGTTGGTCAATTATCCAGTGAGTGAATTAGAACCTTGTGCAATCTGATCCAAGTGCGGAGACCACTTTCTTCCCCATCATGTCACACATGCAGCCAATGTTCAAACCCCAATAATGTCCAATTTAAAAATCTGCAAGTTGCTGCTCCACCAATCACAGCAAATGTGGCAGAGGAACAGCCTGTGATTGGAGCTGTGGTGTGAATGTGAAGGTCCATGATGCATTCTCACTCTCATGGCCGCCCTTGCAGTCTCCCCTACAGGAACATAGGGATCTGAATGATCGCACAGCCTCCTACTCCCTTTCAGTCAGTGATTTCCAAACCCTGACCACCCTTTGGCTGAAAATATTTTCTTTTCATTTCCCCTTTAAATTTTTAGCCAATAACTCTCAATTTGTACCCCCGCCCCTTCCCACAGTTACTAAACACTCTGCAAAGGTAAATTGTCCCTTCCCATCCACACTATCTAGATCAACCAATCAATGCTCACCTCTTCAAAAGACAACAAACCCAGCCTATCCAATCTTTCAAAACAAAACAGAAAAGGCTGGAAAATCTCAGCAGGTCTGACAGGCATCTGTGGAGAGAGAATAGAGCTAACGATTCGAGTCTGGATGACCCTTCACCAGAGTTCCAGCTCGGACCCTTCGTCAGAAGTCCTGACTTTCGGCACGGAGCTGATTGTGCTGACAAAAAAACACTTGAGAGACTCGCGACCGGCGCTCGCTAAAGGCCCCCAGCTGCTGTGTCCCGGTTTGCAGCACAGTGGGCCCGAGAGTCCCGGCCTGTATCTTTATTCAAATAGGGAGACCAAAACTGTGCCCAGATTTTATGATGTGGTCCCACCAAGACCCTGTACAGCTGCAGTAAAACGTGCTCACATTACATTCCATTGCCCTGACAAGACCAACATTTCACTTCTGTCCTAACCACTGATGAGACCATTATCGTGATGTGGTGATTTATGGAGCAGGACAGCCAGGTCCCTCTGTACCTCCCAGTTCACCAATCTCTCTACATTTCAATCATCTGAAGCTTTTCTATTGATTCTGACCAGTCACACTTTCTGGGTGACCACAAACACCAATGACAAAATAAACATGCACTGATAGCAAAATGATTGGAACAGAATCCCACTCCCCTCACACAATCCATCTCACTCCCCTCGCCCACTCTGTCCATAGCAACCCTTCTCTCAGTTTGATTTTCAAAATGCTAATACCTGATGCTGCTGTAACGTTCCAATGAGGCGAATCATAAGGCGGGCTGGTCTGTGGTGTGGGCGGTTGGGTTGGAACTGGACCAGCTTCTGTGAATGAGGAACAGAAAGGTGAGAGAATGTGTGAGAGCAACATCCAACACGAACACAAAATACAGTGAGGAACAGGAGTCTGTAAGTCAAACATGAACTCTGCCCATCCACACAGACGCTGTCACCATGGTGAATACTTGACATTGTTCTCACCAATCGCCAAACTCAGATTCAAACCATTGTGAGAGCTCAGCCAATGATATTGTAGAGGCAAAACTGTCTCTGCAATCGTCCGAATGTGACTTCGAACCAGACTGGACCCACATGGGTCATCCCACACTCCACACTGGATAGCCCATGCGAGGCAGCCCACACCCCCAAACAGGACCCCCAACACGGGACCCTTTATACAGGATAGTACACACACTCCTGACCCCCTAACTGACTCTTGCACAAATCAGCTGTCAGTAAGAAACCCAAACCCCACCCCTGCCAATCCCCCCCCCCCATAACCATTGCCGATGTGAACCAACACCCTGACCCCGTGTCCGACCAGACTGCTACACCCACTCCCCGCATACCCTGGCCAATCCTCTACATGAACTGGCTAGTGCCCTCATGCACCGCCCCCCCGCCCCCCCCCCCCCCCCCCCCCCACCAAAAAAAACTGACTTAACAGTCTGACTGCACACAACCCCCACCCCCCCATGAGCAAACACTCCAGCCCCCGTGACCGATCCAACAACCCCCCCACTTCCATAACCAAACCCTGCACCCCTTGCATGACCAACCCTCCCCCACCTCTGCCACCCCTTCCTGACCGAGTCCCCTCCCCTAAATCCCCACACTCCCTCCCCCACTCCCTTGTTTGCTGTTCTGTTATTTTCAGTGGGAGTTTTATTTGCAGTTGCCTGACAGAAGTTGTTGCGGTACAAAAGGGGTATGAGCTCCTTCACTCCATTGTTTCTGGCTCGAAAGCCAGTGTCTCCCTGCACTGCCTGAATTTTCATATATGCCCACATTATACTGCATTTTTCAGATTTCTGTCCACACATATCAATCTCCTTTTATATCCTCTTCACAATTTACTTTCCTACCTATCTTTGTGGTGACAGCAAATTTAGCAACCATACCTTCAGTTCCTTCATTTACGTTGCTATTCAAATGTCCCTTTAGCATCCATGATGACTGAGATTCCACAGCCCTCTGCAATGGAGAATTCCGAGGATTCACAACCCTCGGATTTTATGAATTAAAAAAAAATCTTCCCCTTGCTCCTAAGTGGCGTACCCATATTTTGAAATTCTGTCCCCTGGTTCGAGTCCCAAAGTGAAGAATCCTATCCTCACACTTAGGTCAAAATAGAAGAATTGTTGGGGTTGAATCTGGGTTCATAACATACCTTGGGGACCCTAACGTTGCTACTTTGCTACTCCTGAACTCAATCCCTCTGGCAATAGAAGCTAATAAACCATTAGCTTCATAATTGTTCATTGCTCCTGCATTCTAGCTTTTAGTGATTTATTGGAAAGAATCATAGAATCATAGAAACCCAACAGTACAGAAAGAGGCCATTCGGCCCAACGAGTCTGCACCGACCACAATCCCAACCAGGCCCGACCCCCATATATTTTTACCCACTAATCCCTCTAACCTACACATCTCAGGACACGAAGGGGCAATTTTAGCATCGCCAATCAACCTAACCCGCACATCTTTGGACCGTGGGAGGAAACCGGAGCACCCGGAGGAAACCCACGCAGACACGAGGAGAATGTGCAAACTCCACACAGACACTGACCCAAGCCGGGAATCGAACCCAGGTCCCTGGAGCTGTGAAGCAGCAGTGCTTTGACGAGGGATTCCTAATCTCGCACCATTTCAGAAATACTCCACACACTTGTTCCTCCTCGCAAATTGTAAGCATAACCTTATATTTTCTACGTTATATTCTATCTGACATCTACTTGTCCACTCACTAAGCCCTTTTGGAAGAACATATTTAGTCCCCACATCCAAATTATTGATCAAAATTGTGAACAGCTGGGGCCCAAGCTCTGACCCTTGTGGTTCCCTCTGGTCAGAGGCTGCTAACGCCAGAATGAGCTGTTTATTGTCACTCTGCTTTCTGCCTGTTAACCAATCTTTAATCGATGCCAGTATATTACCTCCTATCCCAATGCTTTATTTGTGTTGACCAACTTTCCATTGCTGACCTGATCAAAAGCCTTCTGAAACTCCAGGAACACTGCATCCACTTTTCTCAATTATGTTAGGAATATCCTCACAAACCTCCAACATGTTTGTCAAACGTGATTCACCATTGATTAATCCATGTTGACTATGCCCAATCACATCTTCATTATCAAAATGTCTATTCCACAACTCCTTGAGAATTAATTATTTTAATTTCCCTCCTTGTGCAGGAAGGTTAGTGAGTGAGTGAAGGGCGACAAACGGGCTATCAGAGTGTCTGAATCATTTCCCTTTGCTAAAAATTATACTTTGAGTGTCAGTCCCTTACAAAGCAGAGGCTCTCGTGTAACTTTGTCAGTTGAGCTGCTGAGCTGGGACATCCCAGAGTTTTCTCTTTACATCATTTCCAAACACCAATGTACCTGTGCAGTAAGCGAGGGAACAGGCAGGTGACTTCTTCAACTCATAAACAAAGAAATTGTAGCAGCGTTTGATCTTTATTTCTTGGTGCCAGCGACAGGTGTTTCCACTCCAGTGAAAACAAACTGTCCTCTTTACTATCCCTTCACGCAGACTGGGATGAGATCCTGAAATGAGGAATAGAAAGATTGAAAAGTGTCTCCAGTGTGAATTGTGTTGGACAGTCAATGTCAATCTGATGTAACAGAGTCTGAAATTACCTTTTAACCAGCCTGTGGCGTGTGTGGAGCAACGTCTTACTGGAACAACAGTCTCAGGAATGGTCGAACTACCAGGACTGAAAGGACAATCACACAGTTCATCGCTGTACTGATGCAATCCAAATAAAAAGAGGCTGCAAATACTCAGCTGGTCAGGCAGCCTCTGCGGCGAGAAACAGAATAACGTTACCCTTTGTGACGAACCATCTTCAGAGCAGAGGAGTTATCACAACACCAAACATTAACTCTGTTTATTTCCAGAGATGCTGGCTGACCTGCTGTATATTTCCAGCATTTTATTTTTGTTATTTCATTATTTTAAGGAAGAGGTGTGTGAAATATTAAATGAGATTAGCTCAGTGAGGGAGGAAATATGAAGATGTTTACCATCCTTGAAAGTGGATATGTCCCCAGGCAGAGACAATTCATACCGGAGGCTGCTGAGGAAAGCAAGGGAAGATGTAACAAAGACACAAAGCATCTTCACCCATCAACTGTGCCTATAGATGTGGAGCTGGAAAAGTAATGACATTGATTAAGAGACAGCCGGAGTAATTACAGAGCATTCAGCCTCATGTCTGTGGTGGGAAAATAATGGGAAATAATTCTGTGAAATAATAGAAATCATCATTTGGGAAGGTTTAAATAAATTTGAGTCAGAATGGATTTGTTCAAATAAGTCAAGTCTCAATAACTTGATTACATTGATTGGCAAAGTAACATGGAGAGTTGATGAGTGTAACATATATGATATAGTCCACAAGGGTTTTAGCAAGAGCTTTGACAAGGTCAAACAAGACTCACTCGTCAGGAAATTGGAAGGAGAGTTGGATGCCAATTGTCTCAATGTCAGAAGCAAAGGGTTGTGGGTAGTGTGGTTATTGAGATTGGAAGGTTATTCCCAGTGGAATTCCAGAGGGATCTGTACTGAGTTCCTTGTGTTCTTGTGGTAGTGTCAATGAAATGGAATTAAAAGTTGGGGACATGAATAAGATGTCTGCAGCAGAGATGAAAATCGTTCATGCGCTTGATAGTGAGGAAGAAAGCTGTAAACAGCAGGAAGATATCGATGGATTGGTCAGGTGGGTAGATGTGTGAGCAATAGAACTCAATGTGGAGAAGTGTGAGGGAATGGGTTTTGGGAGGACAAACACTGGATGGAGAACACACAATGAATGGTGGATATTGAGGTGAGTGGTGGAGCAGAGGGATCTTGGAGTATATGTCTATTGATTGCTGATGATAGCGCGACAGGAAAATAAGGTGCTCAAGATGATGCTGTAGAGATTTTTCTTTATTGATCAAGGACACGATTAGAAGAGGAAGGAGGTGTTTCTCTAATTGTATAAAACAATTGTTAGAGCACAAATAGAGTACAGTGTACAGTTCTGGTCACCACATCACCAAAAGAGTCTGGTAGAGACAATTGATGAGGATGGCCGGCACGGTGGCACAGTGGTTAGCACTGCTGCCTCACAGTGCCAGGGACCCGGGTTCGATTCCCGGCTTGGGTCACTGTCTGTGTGGAGTTTGCACATTCTCCCCATGTCTGCGTGGGTTTCCTCCGGGTGCTCCAGTTTCCTCCAGGGGCAATAGCCAATATAAGTGCATGGGGTTGTGGGGATGTGGCCTAGTGTGACTGTGGTTGGTGCAGACTCGATGGGCCAAATGGCCTTCTTCCACACTGTGGGATTCTATGAGATGTTGGAACATTTTATTCAGGAGGGGAGATTTCATTCTGACATATAACATCAGGAGGTATCTGGATTGAGTGGATTAGGAAGAATCGGTTTTCATTTGCAGAGAGGTCAATGTCCAGGGAGCAAAGATTGAGAATAATTGTGGGAACATTGAGTGGGGGGCGCTGAGGAGGAGTATTTCCACACACCGAGTGGTGTGAACCTCACAGAGCTAGAAGGTGGCACTCTGCTTTTTCAACCAGTATGGATACAATGGATCGAATGGCCTCGTACTGCACCCTGAATTTTAACATGTTTAAACATATTGCCACCCATCCCAGCAAGTCACTTTCCTCTCAGTCACAGAATCGAAAAATGAAACAGTGCAGAAGAGGCCCTTCAGCCCGTCAAGTCTGCATTGATACGTGAGAATCCCCTGACCTTCATACCTAATTCTGGTTACCACCTCTTGGCCCGTAGCCTTGAATGTTATGGCATACCAAGTGCTCATCCAGGTACTTTTGAAAGGATGTGAGGCAACCTGACTCTACCACCCACCAAGGCAGCACATTCCACACCATCACCACCCTCTGGGTAAAATCATTTTCCCTCACATCCATCCTAAGTTTCCTGCCTCTCACCTTGAACTTGGGCCCGTGTGACTGACCCTTCAACTAAGGGGAACAGCTTCTCCCTATTCACTCTGTTCATGTCTCTCAGAATCTTGTACACTTCGATCAGCTCGCCCCTCAGCCTTCTCTGCTCCAGTGAGAACAACCCAAGCCTCTCCAACCTCTCTTCATAACTTAACAGTTCTATCCCAGGCAGCATCCTAGTGGATGGATAATGTGGTGACGAGAACTGCACACAGGACTCTAGCTGTGGCCTCACCAAAGTCCGATACAACTCCAACATAACCTCCCTGCTTTTGTAATCTCTGCCTCCAATAATAAAGGCAAGTGTTTCATATGACTTTTTCACCACCCTACTAATTGTGCTTCTTCCTTCGGTGATCTATGTACAAACATGCCAAGGTCCCTTTTTTCCTCAGAGAGTTCTTAGTGTCATGCCATTCATTGAATACTTCCTTGTCAAATTACTCCTTCCAAACTCATACTTTTCAGGGTTAAATTCCATCTGCCCCTGATCTGCCCATTTGACTATCCCATCTATATCTTCCTGGACCCAACACATTCATATATATAATTAACACCCGACCAATCTTTGTGTCATCTGAAAACTTACTCATCCAGCCCCTCAACATAGTCATTGGTGCCATTAATATAAATGACAAATAATATCAGACCCAGCACAGATCTCTGTGGTACGTGACTAGACGCTGGCTTCCAGTCACAAAAGTAACCTTCTGTCATCACCCTCTGTCTACAACAACTAAGCCAATTTTTAATCCTCATTAAGTTACTCTGTATCCCATGTTCATTTGCCTTCTTTATAAGACTCCTATGTGAGACCTTTTCAAAGGCTTTCACACTTGGAATACTGTGTACAGTTCTGGTCACTCTGTTAGAAAAATATAATATTAAATTATATGGAGAGCGTACAGTGTACAGAAAAGAGTTACCAGGATGTTGCCTAGTATGGAGCATATTAGCTATGAGGAGAGGTTGGAGAAACTTGGTTTGTACTCACTGGAACGATAGAGGTTGAGGGGCGACCTGATAGAAGTCTACAAGGTTATGAGGGTCATGGATAGAGTAGATAGTCAGAAGCTTTTTCCCAGGGTGGAAGAGTCATTTACTTGGGGAGTATAGGTTTAAGGTGCGAGGGGCAAAGTTTAAAGGAGATGTATGAGGCATGTTTTTAACACAGAGGGTGGTGCGTGCCTGGAACTCGCTGCCGGGGCAGGTAGTGGAAGCAGATATGGTCGTGACTTTTAAGGGGCGTCTTGACAAATACATGAATAGGATGGGAATGGAGGGATAAGAAGGGTAGGGGGTTTTAGTTCAGCATGGTTGGTGCAGGTTTGGAGGGCCGAAGGGCTTGTTCCTGTGCTGTAATTCTCTGGAGTGTTGGAGGCTTAGGGGTGATCTTATAGAAGTCAATAAAATAATGAGGGGCATAGATCAGCTTGAACGTCAATATTTTTTCCCAAAGGTAGGGGAGTCTAAAACTAGAGGGCATAGGTTTAAGGGAGAGGGTAGAGATACAGAAGTGTCCAGAGGGGCAATTCTTTCACACAGAGGGTGGTCAGTATCTAGAACAAGCTGCCAGATGCGGTAGTAGTAGAGGCGGGTACAATTTTGTCTTTTAAAAAGCGTTTAGACAGTTACATGTATAAGATGGGTCTATAGGGATATGGGCCAAACGTGGGAAAGTGGGACTAGCTTAGGGGTTACAAAAATTTGGGCGGCACGGTAGCACAGTGGTTAGCACTGCTGCTTCACAGCTCCAGGGTCCCAGGTTCGATTCCCGGCTCGGGTCACTGTCTGTGTGGAGTTTGCACATTCTCCTCGTGTCTGCGTGGGTTTCCTCTGGGTGCTCCGGTTTCCTCCCACAGTCCAAAGATGTGCGGGTTAGGTTGATTGGCCAGGTTCAAAATTGCCCCTTAGAGTCCTGAGATGCGTAGGTTAGAGGGATTAGCAAGTAAATATGTGGGGATAGGGCCTGGGTGGGATTGTGGTCGGTGCAGACTCGATGGGCCGAATGGCCTCCTTCTGCACTGTAGGGTTTCTATGATTTCTATGATTTCTATAAAAAGGGCAGCATGGTTAAGTTGGGCCAAAGGGCCTGTTTCCATGCTGTAAACTTCTATGACTCTGACTCCACAAAACTGGTCACCTCCTAAAAAAAATCAATGAAATTTGTTAGGCATGACCTCCCTCCGATAAAGCCATGCTGACCTAACCTCTCCAAGTGGAAATAGATGCTGTCCTTCAGAATTTCCTCCAATGGATTACCTACCACTGATGTGAAACTCACTGGTCTGTCGTTTATGATGTCTTATGTCTACAACCCTTCTGAAACAGCAGAACCACATTATCTGTCGTCTGAGCCCCTGCAATCTACTTCCTCGCCTTCCACAGCAGCTTGGGACACAATTCATCTGGAGCTGGAGATTTGTCCGATTTGGAGCCTGCAAACAGCTCCAATACCTTGTTCTTTCCTGTGTCACACCTCAGTGTCTCTCTCCCAATATTCCCCATGCTTCACTCTGTAGAATGCGCATCTTCCCTTTCCCAGTATTCCCTTTGCTCTGAATGATGATCCCAGTCTCTTTGCTGTTTCATTGACGGGTTTAACAGAGATTTCCCCTGGATCTTACCTTTTGAATCTGTACCATCCAAGAACAAGACTCTGATCACATTGAACCGAATCAGAACACAGATTCCCCACACAGTTTGTGCTCCTCCATGGCTGGTTCAGAACTCTGTGTTTTACACACGGGTCGAAGGATTTGGAGACTGCAGCTAAATAACAGCAAGATGTTTATTGTTAACAAAAAATTTCAGAAATGTTACACACTGGCTCGTCTCCATGGAGACATTTAAAATCCTCCATTTCAGCCATTTCTCTGATATCAAATCCTTGAAATGTCAGCTGGAAACTTTGCTCCTTTTTGAAACCAGTTTTCACTGCAATTCCCAGCTCAGTGAAACATCAGACTTTGTATTTTAAAATATTTATTCTTTCAGCCTGGAAATCGCCACTGAATTTCACACCCAGGTTGAAAACGTTTCCAGGGAGTGACCTGGAGCAGAGTCAACACTGTCGTCACTGTGTGTAATAAGATGATGCTCAGTTACATCTGGTGATGATCAGATCCAGCTGGTGACAATGTTCTCTACTTGTGACATGGTTTGTTCTGAAAGAACGTGTTAATTGTACAAAGCAGCAAAACTGAAGTAGTCTCTGCCTATTCTCATTTCTCTCTCCTTGATCATAACATCTGAGGCAGGAGGACCTCATGTTTGAGTTAAAGGGTGAATGTCAAGAACACGTTCTGAACTATTTGTGGGAGAATCTATTATTGAGTTCCTTGTATTGGAGCCTACACCTTGCTCACATATTCTCTCTGAACCCTTCCCCTGCCAGATGAAGGTGTAATCCTAGGAATCATAGAAACCCTGCAGAGCAGAAGGAGGCCTTTCGGCCCATCGAGTCTGCACCCACTGCAATCCCACCCAGAATCTATCCTCACAACTCCACACATTTACCCCGCCAATCCCTTGAACCTACACATCCAGAGACACTGCAGGACAATTTAGCATGGCCAATCAACCTAACCCGGACATATTTGGACTGTGGGAGGAAACCGGAGCACCTGGAGGAAACCCAAGCAGACACAGGGAGAATGTGCAAGCTTCAAACAGACATTCACCCAAGCCGGGAATCGAACCCAGGTCCCTGGAGCTGTGAGGCAGCAGTGCTAACCATTGTGCCACCGTTCCGCCCATGTTTTCCTTTCCATGATCCACTCTGGCTGAGCCGGGTCTCTCCTAGGGAAGATACCTCAATGTTCAGCCTATCAATTTCCATGTCCATCATGTTTGCATTATGGGCAATGATTAGCAAGCTACAAATTGTCTATCAGTCCTGTGATCCTGACGTTTGCATTGCCTATCGAAGAGTTGGCATTTTTTTTTTCAATTGTTTTTTTTTCCTGGCGCAATGGAATTCCATCCATTTGTTGAGCAGAGACTAAGCTCTAAGTGCCCATTGAAACAGGTAGACTGTGCCTTGCTAGTCAGTGACTGCCTAACCTGAGGTAGGTGCTGGTTGACCATTGGGGCACGATGGTCTCTCCCACAACCAGAGACAGCCCATAGCACTGTATCATAGAAATCATAGAAACCCTACAGTGCAGAAGGAGGCCATTCGGCCCATCGAGTCTGCACCGACCACAATCCCACCCAGGCCCTACCCCCACATATTTTACCCGCTAATCCCTCTAACCTACGCATCTTAGGATTCTAAGGGGCAATTTTTTTTAACCTGGCCAATCAACCTAACCCGCACATCTTTGGACTGTGGGAGGAAACCGGAGCACCCGGAGGAAACCCACGCAGACACGAGGAGAATGTGCAAACTCCACACAGACAGTGACCTGAGCCGGGAAATAAAACAAGTGGAGCCTTGGAGACCATGTCGAACTTCAAGAAAAGTTTTTATTCCACATGCATGAGGGAGAGATGAATTCGGGCCTGAAATCCCAGGCGGCTGCGAGTTCCCTCTGCTCATTGTAGATTCATACAGGCTATTATACTTTTCCGAGTTGCAAATTTTTATATTATCGTACTAATTCCTCAAGTTGGATACATGTATTTGTCAAGACGCCCCTTAAAAGTCACTATCGTATCTGCTTCCACTGCCTCCCCTGGCAGTGACTTCCAGGCACCCACCACCCTCTGTGTAAACAACTTGCTTCATACATCTCCTTTAAACCTTGCCCCTCGCAGCTTAAACCTATACCCCCAAGTAAATGACTCTTTCACCCTGGGAAAAAGCTTCTGACTATCTACTCTGTCCATGCCCCTCATAATTTTGTAGACCTCTATCAGTTTGCCCCTCAACCTCCATCGTTCCAGTGAGAACAAACCAAGTTTCTCCAACCTCTCCTCATAGCTAATGTCCTCCATACCAGGGCAACATCCTGGTAACAGAAAAGTACATTGTACGCTCTCCATATAATTTAATCTCATCATGCAAATACATTGTTCAGTTCATCCCTGCTAATCATCTCTCTGGACACTTCCTGTTTACCCGATTATAATGTCAAAGTGTTGTGTTTGCCCAACCGATCTACAATGATGTGTTAATTGCTCCCCCACTCTGCTCGGTGATCGTGTTTACCAGAAGACTATGATCTCCCTAGACAGTATGGAGCCTGGCTGTCTCAATGCCGGTTCTCCCACTGTCGTGATAACTCAGAAAGATCTTCTGCGCATTACAATTGTAAGGAGTAGGTAACATATATTAATCATTATCTGTCAGCGGAGCAGACCTCCAGCTGTCTGTGTTAACCCTTTTCTTCCCTCTGGTGAGGCCTGGCTCTCTGGGCTTGCTCTATGTACCCTGCATGTATTACACTGAAACTAAATAAAATATGAACGGACACATAAATTAAAATATAAAAGAAACGATCCCTGATATTGCCCTGCAACAAGAACCCATTCACTCTGCCAATCGAGTTGGCCTTATCACTCATCGCCGCTGTCCCAATGTTATGTCCGCCTTCTGCAGCAAAACTGGAAAGCCCACAAGACTGGGCAACATTTTTGAAAAGCCTGGGCTGCCTGAATATCCTGGTTATGCCCAACGGAATGCCATGAACTGTGTGTGGCATTAGCTTGCTTGCAGCCATTGCTGGAAGGATGATACATTCAGATATCTGTCTGCCACTGAGTTTTGTTGATGTGGAGATGCCGGCGTTGGACTGGGGTAAACACAGTAACCCTGTTTGAGAGCAGATTTCCACTCCATCTGATGAAACAGCAGCGCTCCGAAAGCTGGTGGCTTTTGCTACCAAAT
Organism: Mustelus asterias; assembly: GCF_964213995.1. Classification (NCBI taxonomy): domain Eukaryota; kingdom Metazoa; phylum Chordata; class Chondrichthyes; order Carcharhiniformes; family Triakidae; genus Mustelus; species Mustelus asterias. Next base: position 119,623 of record NW_027590911.1, read on the forward strand.
AAACCTGTTGGACTTTAACCTGGTGTTGTTAAAACTGTTACTGAGTTTTGTTGGCACGGTTTTACTCCCTTAGCCTACAACTCTCCCACAGTATGCTCAAGGCAGTGGAGCTAACCACCCAAAGCTGGGAGGTTGGCTCATGAGTATCAGGATGTGTCCATATGCCGGTGACCTCGTGTCCTGGGGCCTGAGGCTCCTTCGGGTTCCTCTGAAGATTTAACCTGGGGCTGTTTCCATATGTCACCATGAGGAGACACAGCTGAGGATCTGCCAATGAAGAGGCTGTGTACTGACACAGAGAGATTTATACATTTGACTCCCGCTCTTTCACATTGCTACTAGCCAATGGTCTGGGCTGAGAATGAGAATCAAAGTAGCACACAAAAATGGGAAACATCTCCACGCTATTCAGCCACACACTAGACACATGAATCAGCTGTGCACACACTGACACTAATCCCCTTGCATTATCCATTCCTATTCAGACTCTGACTCCTCTTTTCCCATCCTACCTTTCTTTTCCAGATGTATTCTGGAATATTTATATCCTGACCTTGGCCACGATGGAACCATGGGGCAGAATTGGATGTTGCCCCGTTGGTGGCTTTCCAGGAGATGAGTGACTGCCTGTAGAATTCCGCAAATGTCCTTCCCACTGGGCTGTCGTCCACCCCATCTCTCCTCAATTTTACAGTGGGATAAGCAAAGTCGAGGCCATTCCACCCACCCTCACTCCTATTCAGTTCCCTAAGTGGCCAATCAATGATTACTTAAGGACCATTTCCCAGCCAGTGGCAATGTTCAGGCTGGTGGGTGGAGTTCAAGGTCATGCATGGGGGGAAGAGGGAAGTGGGGAGGGGGTGAGACAGCTTGTTCAGCCCTCGGGTGAGAAAAGTGGGGGACCTTATTTCAACATCAGGTGACACCCTCACAGGGTCCGTCCCCAGTTGGTGTTCTCTCCACCAGCTTCTCCTCCAACATCATAGAATCCCTACAGTGCAGAAGGAGGCCATTCGGTCCATCATGCCTGCATTGACAACCATCCCACCCAGGCCCGAACCCCATAACCCCATGTATTTACCCTGCTAGTCTCCCTGACACTAAGGGGCAATTTAGCATGGCCAATCCATCTAATTCGCACATTTTTGGACCATGGGAAGAAGATGGATCACTGGGGAGAATGTACAAACTCCACACATACAGTGACCCGAGGCTGGAATTGAACCCGGGTCCCTGGCGCTGTGAGGCAGCAGTGCTAACCACTCTGCCACCATGCAACATCCCCACCACCTGTGCCCACCCCTCAGGTTTCAGTTCTTCTTCCAGCCCTGAGACACATTACCTACTCCTGGACTCCCAGGATTCAGTGTGGGGTCAACTTAGAATTCCAGCTCTGTGCCCCACAGCTTCAGGTGCTGCTGGGATTAGAGAGCTGCCGACCAATGAAATGAGCGCTCAGCCCTCTGAGGGGGGCGGATGCCCCATCTCAAGCCAATGAACTCTCCCTGTGGAGATCAGAGCCATTTCTCTCAATTGGTGCCATTATTATTTTCTTATTGTGAATCTTTTGAACAATCGACATTGAGGTTTCTAATGATCTTTTCATTATTATTCACGGAGACAGTTTTAGTTTTGAACTCTCAGCGGGTAACTTTATGGCTTCGCTTAATCTGAGACTGGAAAATCCTGCCCGACGTCAACGGACATTTCCATTGTCCTCTTCGATTCCATGGCAGGTGGGGTGGTAAAATTCCGGTGCCCAACTCTGCCCCTCCCACTCTGCCCTTCAATTCTGCCTCTTGAACTCTGGCCCTTGAACCCAGCCTCTCCCACTCTGCCTCTCCCACTCTGCCCCTCACACTCTGCCCCTCACACTCTGCCCCTCACACTCTGCCCCTCACACTCTGCCCCTCACACTTGGCCCCTCACACTCTGCCCTCACACTCTGCTCCTCACACTCTGCCCCTCCCACTCTGCCACTTGAACCCAGCCCCGCCCACTCTGCCCCTCCCACTCTGCCACTTGAACCCAGCCCCTCCCACTTTACCCCGCCTTTACTCAAATCTCTACATCCTGCATTTTCCCTTCCTCCACTCCCTCACCTTCCTCCAATCTCTCGCTTCCCTCCAATCCCTCACCTTTCTCCACCCATAGAATCGTAGAATCATAGAATCCCTACAGTGCAGAAGGAGGCCATTTGACCCACCTAGTCTGCACTGACCACAATCCCACCCAGGCCCTATTCCCATAACCCCACATATTTACCCTGTTAATCCCCTGACACTAGGGGTCAACTTAGCATGGCCAATCCAGTGAACCCGCGCATCTGTGGGAGGAAAATGAAGAAAACCCACACAAAAGCGGGGAGAAGGTGCAGACTCTGCACAGTGACACGAGGCCGGAATTGAACCTGGGACCCTGGCACTGTAAAGCAGCAGTGCTAACCACTATGCTATTGTGCTGCCCCACTCACCTCCCTCCATCCCCATGCCCTCCTCCACCCACTCACCTCCCTCCACCCCCTCGCCTCACTCTACTCACTTGCCTCCTTCCAATCCAATGATTGAGGGTGATTTAGTGGTTTGGATCAGGAATTGGCTTGCTGTAAGAAAACAGAGGGTGGTGGTTGATGGGAAATATTCATCCTGGAGTTCAGTTACTAGTGGTGTACCGCAAGGATCTGTTTTGGGCCACTGCTGTTTGTCATTTTTATTAATGACCTGGATGAGGGCGTGGAAGGATGGATTAGCAAATTTGCGGATGACACTAAAGTCGGTGGAGTTGTGGACAGTGCAGAGGGAAGTGGCAGGTTACAGAGGGACATAGGTAAGCTGCAGAGCTGGGCTGAGAGGTGGCAAATGGAGTTTAATGCGGAAAAGTGTGAAGTGATTCACTTTGGAAGGAGTAACAGGAATACAGAGTACTGGGCTAATGGTAAGATACTTGGTGGTGTGGATGAACAGAGAGATCTCGGTGTCCATGTGCATAGATCCCTGAAAGTTGGCACCCAGGTTGTTAAGAAGGCATACGGAGTGTTAGCTTTTATTGGTAGAGGGATTGAGTTTCGGAGCCAGGAGGTCATGCTGCAACTGTACAAAACTCTGGTGCGGCCGCATTTGGAGCATTGTGTACAGTTCTGGTCGCCGTATTATAGGAAAGATGTGGAAGTGTTGGAAAGGGTGCAGAGGAGATTTACCAGGATGTTGCCTGGTATGGTGGGAAAATCGTATGAGGAAAGGCTGAGGGGCTTGAGGTTGTTTTCGTTAGAGAGAAGAAGGTTAAGAGGTGACTTAATAGAGGCATACAAGATGATCAGAGGATTAGATAGGGTGGAAATTGAGAGCCTTTTTCCTCGGATGGTGATGGCTAACACGAGGGGACATAGCTTTAAATTGAGGGGTGAGAGATATAGGACAGATATTCGAGGTAGGTTCTTTACTCAGAGAGTAGTAAGGGCGTGGAATGCCCTGCCTGCAGCAGTAGTGGACTCATCAACATTAAGAGCATTCAAATGGTTATTGGATAAACATATGGATGATATTGGAATAGTGTAGATTAGAGGGGCTTTAGATTGGTTCCACTGGTCGGCGCAACATCGAGGGCCGAAGGGCCTGTACTGCGCTGTAATGTTCTATGTTCTATGTTCTAATCCATCGTCTCCCTCCAATCTCTCACCTCCCTCCACTGCCTCACCCAGTGTCTTGTTTTTTTAAAGACTAATGCATCAGTTGTAGGTTTTGGCAGGACTGTAGCCCCCAGCCATGCTAAAGGTGCAGCTCCCTACCCCTGGGCACTTGATGCCCACACCACCCTGAGGCACAAATCTGTCACACTCTGTGCCAGATTGGCATGTTGTTCAGGTAACAATCAACAGATAACAACCTTTCTAGCGTTTCAGAGCACAAATGCCTCCATACAGAACCAATCTCCAAGTATCCTTGGTTCCCAAAAAAACCACAATAACTGGATCCTCCCCCTCCCACTCCAGATTCCTCTCTGGCCATGGGGAGAAACATAAAAGTATAGTGTAGGAATAGAGATGTTTTACTGCAATTGTATAGGACATTGGTGAGGCCACACCTGGAATATTGTGCGTAATTTTGGTCTCCTTATCTGAGGAAGGATGTCCTGGCTATAGAGGGAACTCAGGGTTCTCTTGATGCTAACTTGCAGGTTGAGTTTGTAGTTAGGAAGGCAAATGCAATGTTAACATTCATTTTAAGAGGACGAGAACACAAAAGCAGGGGCTTGAAGTTTTATAAGGCTCCGGTCAGACCACATTTGGAATTATGTGAGCAATTTTGAGACCCGCACCTAAGGAAGGATGTGCTGGCCTTGGAGAGAATCCAGGGTAGTTTCACGAGAATGATCCCAGGAATGAAAAGCTTGATGCTTGAGAACTCTGGAACTGTACTCGATGGAGTTCAGAAGGATGAGGGGGGATCTCATTAAAACTTACAGGATACTGAAAGGCCTGGATAGAATGGACGTGGGGAAGATGTTTCCACTAGTAGGAGATACTAGGATCCAAGGGCACAGCTTCAGAGTAAAGGAACAACCCTTTAGAACCGAGATGAGGAGGAATTTCTTCAGCCAGACGGTGGTGAATGTGTGGAATTCTTTGCCACAGAAGGCTATGGAGGCCAGTTCATTGAGTGTATTGAAGGCTGAGATACATAGGTCCTTGATTGGTAAGGGGATCAAAAGTTACAGGCAAAAGGCGGGAGAATGAGATTGAGAAAGATATCAGCTATGATTGAATGGCGGAACAGGCTCGATGGGCTCAATGGCCTCATTCTGCTCCTATAATTTATGGAATGCAGCGAAGGTTTACCAGGATGATTCCTGGGATGGCAGGTCTGTCATATGAGGAGAGACAAAGCCTGTTAGGATTCTATGCACTGGTGTTTAGAAGAGTGAGGGGATCCCATAGAAACTTATAAAACTCTAACAGGGTCAGACAGGGTAGATTCAGAAAGAATGTTCCTGATGGTGGGGGAGTCCAGAACTAGGGGTCATAATTTTAGGATAAGGGGGAAACCTTTTAGAACTGAGTTGAGGAGAAATTTCTTCACCCAGAGGGTGGTGAATGTATGGAATTCACTCCCACAGAATGTAGTTGAGGCCAAACCGTTGTCTGATTTGAAGAAGAAACTAGATATAGCTCTTGGGGCTAAAGAGATCAAGGGATGTGGGGGGAAGAAGGGGATCAGGATATTGAATTTGATGATCAGTGTAGAATGATATAAAATAAAGGGCGATTGCCAGGCAGTGTGAGGGTTTTTGTTTAATCAACTTAGATGTAGATTCACTTTAAATCAATGGGGAGCAAGTTTGTTCGTAATTGTAATTACTAACAAGTCTCCTGGCCCTGCTGGAATGCATCCCAGTGTATTAAAAGAGATGGCAAGGAAATACCAAATGCACGAGTGGTAATTTACCAAAATTTGCTGGACTCTGGAGTGGTCCCCACAGATTTTAAAACAGCAAATGTGGCGCCACTGTTTAAAAAAGGAGGTTGACAAAAGGCGGGTAACTATAGGCCAGTTAGCTTAACTTCTGTAGCAGGGAAAATGCTTGAATCTTTCATCAAGGAAGAAATAGCGAGACATCTGGATATAAATTGTCCCATTGGTAAGACGTAGCATGGGTTCATGAAGGGAAGGTCATGTTTGACTAATTTGGTGGAATTCCTTGAGAACATTACATGTGCAGTGGACAATGGGGAACTTGCGGATGTGGTGTATCTGAATTTCCAGAAGGCATTTGACAAGGTGCCGTACCAAAGACTGCTGCACAAGATAAAGGTGCACGGTGTTACGTGTAATGTATTAGCATGGATAGAGAATTGGTTAACTAACAGAAAGCAAAGAGTGAGGCTCAATGAGTGTTTTTCTGGTTGGCGATCAGTGACTAGTGGTGTGCCTCAGGGATCAGTGTTGGGACCGCAATTGTTTACGACTTACATAGATGATTTGGAATTGGGGACCAAGTGTGGTCTGTCAAAATTCGCAGATGACACTAAGATGAGTGGCAGAGCAAAGTGTGCAGAGGGCGCTGAAAGTCTGCAAAGGGATAGAGATAGTCTAAGTGAGTGGGCGAGGGTCTGGCAGATGGAGTACAATGTTGGTAAATGTGAGGTCATCCATTTTGGTAGGAATAACAGCAAAATGAACTATTATTTAAATGATAACAAATTGCAGCATGCTGCTGTGCAGAGGGACCTGGGTGTCCTTGTGCAAAAATCACAAGGAGTTGGTTTGCAGGTGCAGCAGCTAACTAAGAAGGCAAATGGAACTTTGTCCTTCATTGCACAGATCCTTGAAAGTGACGTCACACAGGTGGAGAAGGTGGTGAAGAAGGCATATGGCATGCTTGCCTTTATAGGACGGGGCATAGAGTATAAAAGTTGGGGTCTGATGTTGCAGATGTATAGAACGTTGGTTTGGCCGCATCTGGAATACTGCGTCCAGTTCTGGTCGCCACACTACCAGAAGGACGTGGAGGCTTTGGAGAGAGTACAGAGGAGGTTTACCAGGATGTTGCCTGGTATGGAGGGGCTTAGTTACGAGGAGAGATTGGGTAAACTGGGGTTGTTCTCCCTGGAAAGACGGAGGATGAGGGGAGACTTAATAGAGGTGTATAAAATTATGAAAGGCATAGATAGGGTGAACGGTGGGAAGCTTTTCCCCAGGTCGGTGGTGACGTTCACGAGGGGTCATAGGTTCAAGGTGAAGGGGGGGAGGTTTAACACAGATATCAGACAGACATATTTTACACAGAGGGTGGTGGGGGCCTGGAATGCGCTGCCAGGCAAGGTGGTGGAGGCGGACACACTGGGAACGTTTAAGACTTATCTAGACAGCCATATGAACGGAGTGGGGATGGAGGGATACAAAAGAATGGTCTAGTTTGGACCAGGGAGCGGCGCGGGCTTGGAGGGCCGAAGGGCCTGTTCCTGTGCTGTATTGTTCTTTGTTCTTTGTTCTTTGTTCTTGCTCGAGGGATGGAGTTTAAAAACAGTGAGGTTATGTTGCAGCTGTATAACACAGAACATAGAAAAGATACAGCACAAACAGGCCCTTCGGCCCACAAGTTGCGCCGAACATGTCCCTACCTACTAGGCTTACCTATAACCCTCTATGTTACGAACGTCCATGAACCTATCCAAACGTCTCTTAAAAAACCCCATCGAATTCGCCTCCACCACCACTACCGGCAGCCGATTCCACGCACCCACCACCCTCTGAGTGAAAAACTTACCCCTAACATCTCCTTTGTACCTATTCACCAGCACCTTAAACCTGTGATCTCTTGTGGCAACCATATCAGCCCTGGGTAAAGGCCTCTGAGAATCCACTCTATCAATACCTCTCAACATCTTATACACCTCTATCAAGTCACCTGTCATCCTTCGCTTCTCCAAGGAGAAAAGATCTAGCTCTCTCAACCTATCCTCATAAGGCATGCCACCTAATCCAGGCAATATCCTTGTAAATCTCCTCTGCACCCTTCCTATTGCTTCCACATCCTTTCTGTGATGAGGCGACCAGAACTGGGCACAGTACTCCAGGTGGGGTCTGACCAGGGTCCTATACAGCTGCAGCATTATCTCCCGATTTCTAAACACAATTCCTCTATTGATGAAGACCAGTATTCCATACGCCTTCTTAACCACAGCCTCTACCTGCGACGCTGCTTTGAGCGTCCTATGAACCCGGACCCCAAGATCCTTCTGATCTTCCACACTGCCAAGTGTCTTACCCTTAATATTATATTCTTTCACCCTATTCGACCTGCCAAAATGAACCACCACACACTTATCTGGGTTGAAGTCCATCTGCCACTTCTCCGCTCAGTCTTGCATCTTATCTATGTCTCGTTGCAACTGCTGACATCCCTCTACACTATTCACAACCCCACCAACCTTCGTGTCATCAGCAAACTTGCCAACCCATCCTTCCACTTCCTCATCCAGGTCACTTATAAAAATCACAAAGAGCAAGGGTCCCAGAACAGATCCCTGGTGCACTCCACTGGTGACTGACCTCCATGCTGAAAAAGACCCATCTACAACCACTCTTTGCCTTCTGTGGGCAAGACAGTTCTGAATCCACAAGGCAATGTCCCCTTGTATCCCATGCCCATTCACTTTCTGCATAAGCCTTGCATGGGGCACCTTATCAAACGTCTTGCTGAAATCCATATAAACTACATCTACTGCTCTTCCCTCATCTATGTGTCTAGTTACATCTTTAAAAAATTCAATTAGGCTCGTAAGGCATGATCTGCCTCGGACAAAGCCATGCTGGCTATTTCTGATCACACTATTCCTCTCCAGATGTTCATAAATCTTTCCCATCTTATCTTCTTGCTCCTAACATACTTGTAGAATGCCTTGGGGTTTTCCTTTATCCTGTCTGCCAAGGCCTTCTCATGACCCCTTCTTGCTCTTCTAATTTCCCTCTTAAGTTCCTTCCTACTAGTCGTATACTCATCTAGATTTCTAACAGTACCTAGTTCCCTGAACCTTTTGTAGGTTTTTCTAAGGTGCTGGTGAGGCCACACCTGGAGTACTGTGTACAGTTTTGGTCTCCTTACTTGAGAAAGGCTATACTAGCACTGGAGGGGATGCAGAGGAGATTCACTAGGTTGATTCCGGAGTTGAGAGGGTTGGCTTATGAAGAGAGACTGAGTACAAAGAACAAAGAAAATTACAGCACAGGAAGGCCCTTCGGCCCTCCAAGCCTTCACCGACCATGCTGCCTGACTGAACTAAAACCCTTCCGGGGACCATATCCCTCTAAACCCATCTATTCATGTACTTGTCAAGACGCCCCTTAAAAGTCACTGCCGTATCCGCTTCCACTACCTCCCCGGCAATGAGTTCTAGGCACCCACTACTCCCTGTGTAAAAGATCTGCCTTGTACATCTCCTTTAAACCTTGCCCCTCACACCTTAAACCTATGCCCCCTAGTAATTGACTCTTCCACCCTGGGGAAAAGGGAGTAGATGAGTGACAAAGATGATTGATGAGGGTAGGGCAATGGATGTTGTCTACATGGACTTCAGGAAGGCCTTTGACAAAGTCCCTCATGGCAGACTGGTGCAGAAGGTGAAATCGCATGGGATCAGAGGTGAGCTGGCAAGATGGATACAAAACTGGCTTGGTCAAAGAAGACAGAGGGTAGAAGTGGAAAGGGTGCATTTCTGAATGGAGGGCTGTGACAAGTGTCGTTGCTCAGGGATCAGTACTGAGACCTTTGCTGTTTGTAATATATACAAATGATTTGGAGGAAAATGTAACTGGTTTGATTCGTAAGTTTGTGGACGACACAAGGATTGGTGGATTTGCGAATAGCGATGAGGACCATCAGAGGATACAACAGGATATAGATCGGTTGGAGACTTGAGCGGAGAGATGGCAGATGGAGTTTAATCCGGACAAATGTGAGGCAATGCATTTTGGAAGGCCTAATACAGATAGGAAATATATAGTAAATGGCAGAACCCTTAAGAGTATTGATAGGCAAAGAGATCTGGATGTACAGGTACACAGGTCACTGACAGTGGCAATGCAGGTGGAGAAGTTAGTCAAGAAGGCATACGGCATGCTTGCCTTCATTGGCCAGGGCATTGAGTTTAAAAATTGGCAAGTCATGTTGCAGCTTTATAGAACCTTAGTTAGGCCGCACTTAGAATATAGTGTTCAATTCTGGTCGCCACACTACCAGAAGGATGTGGAGGCTTTGGAGAGGGTGCAGAAAAGATATACCAGGATGTTGTCTGGTATGGAGGGCATTAGCTATGAGGAGAGGTTGGAGAAACTTGGTTTGTTCTCAATGGAACGACGGAGGTTGAGGGGTGACTGATAGAAGTCTACAAGATTATGAGAGGCTTGGACAGAGTGGATAGTCAGAAGCTTTTTCCCAGGGTGGAAGAGTCAATTACTAGGGAGCACAGATTTAAGGTGCAAAGGACAGGGTTGAAAGGAGATGTACGAGGCATATTTTTTACACAGAGGGTGGTGGGTGCCTGGAACTCATTGCAGGGGGAGGTAGTGGAAGCGGATACAGTAGTGACTTTTAAGGGGCATCTGGACAAATACATGAATAGAATGGAATAGAGAGACAAATACATGAATAGGATGGGAATAGGGGGTAGGGGGTTTTAGTTAAGTCTGGCAGCATGGTTGGTGCAGGCTTGGAGGGCTGAAGGGCCATTTCCTGTGCTGTAATTTTCTTTGTTCTTTGTAGACTGGGGCTATACTCACTGGAATTCAGAAGAATGAGGGGAGACCTTATAGAAACATATAAGATTATGAAGGGAATAGATAAGATAGAAGCAGGGAAGTTGTTTCCACTGGTGGGTGAAACTAGAACTAGGGGCATAGCTTCAAAATAAGGGGGAGCAGATTTAGGACTGAGTTGAGGAGGAACTCCTTCACACAAAGGGTTGTGAATCTGTGGAATTCCCTGCCCAGTGAAGCAGTTGAGGCTACCTCATTGAATGTTTTTAAGGCAAGGATAGGGAAGGATAAGGCAAGGATGTTTTTAAAGCAAGGATGGGCGGCAGGGTAGCACAGTGGTTAGCACTGCTGCTTCACAGGTCCAGGGACCTGAGTTCTATTCCCGGCTTGGGTCACTGTCTGTGTGGAGTTTGCACATTCCCCTTGTGTCTGCGTGGGTTTCCTCCGGGTTCCTCCCACAGTCCAAAGATGTGCGGGTTAGGTTGATTGGCCATGCTAAAAATTGCCCTAAGTGTCCTGGGATGCATAGGCCAGAGGGATTAGTGGGTAAATATGTAGGGATATGGGGGTAGGTCCTGTGTGGGATTATGGTTCGCTGCAGACTCGATGGGCCGAATGGCCTTTTTCTGTACTGTAGGGTTTCTATGATTCTATAAATAATTTTTTGAACAGTAAAGGAATTACAGAAAAACAGTAAAGGTGAGCGGGCGGGTAAGTGGAGCTGAGTCCACAAAAAGATCAGCCATGATCTTATTGAATGGCGGAGGACACTCGAGGGGCCAGATGGCCTACTCCTGCTCCTAGTTCTTATGTTCTTATGTAATTAGGTGTTTTAAATACTTTGTAGTTTTAAAGGTACATGCAATACCTTTAATTAGTCCACACTTATAAATATATCTTCTATACATTTTTAGAAGTTAAACAAAGGTTGTTTAACTTGTGAACAGTTACAGAGTGCCCTATGATACTAAATAGGAGTTAAATACATTCCTTTAAAGCACTCAACTGTTGGAATCACAAGGCCATAAAGGGCACTTAATTGCCTCACCAGACAACTTATCAGAAACAACTGATGCACGAGTGAGTTTTAATGAAGCGGCCTTCACAGTTTCTAATTAAAACAGAGATTCAGTTAACTTCTCTGACAAGGCCATAAAATACTAAGGCCCCTTTTATCAAGTGAAGGATGCCCATGTGAGACTGTTTTAGTGAAGATGCTTTGAGAGGCTGCTATCAAAATAGAGACATGATGTCTGACTAAGTGACTAAAGGATAGTTCACCAAGGCTTAGAGATGATATATTGGGGTATCCCAAGAGGTATCATGGTCACATAGATCAGGGTTGTTCAGTATTTCATTCTATTGGATCAATACATAATGTATGTCATTTGTAACACTTTTGATTGGATTGTGTCCAGCTGATTGTGAGCTGTAGAATTGTATAAACCAGGATGATTTTCTTGGGGGACTGGTTTTTTTGACCCATTGCGTCAAACCCCCTGCCCTTGCTAGCAAGTAAACTAAAGACAATCTGTCGGTTAAGTATCTTGTGTTAATGTGTGTTTGTGTTGAAGTCAAACTCAGAAGTCAAGATTTCGACATCCGCCATGATCAAAAAGAATGGGGGAGCAGGCTCAAAGGGCCGAATGGTCTACTGCTGCTTCTATGTTTCTATACGAAGTCTTGAACCCCAGCCCTGGACAGACTCAGGATTTTGGCTGCAAAGTCCGGTATCTACGCCCCTGACCATACTGTCTCCTATCATGAAGCTTCTTACTCTCCGTTCACTGGAAATGGCATCCTTCACCTTGATGCCAGGGTCATTCTACTTGCCCACCCTGCTTCTCATCCACACAGGTAACAAGCAGCTTGTACCCAATGGACAGAGTCAGGGGCTGAGGCTCCTCCATCACTATGTGCTCATTCCTCGTCCCTTTCTGACCTGCAGCCACATCGTCCTTTTCCTGACCATGGACCCACTGTTAGCTTCTGATTCCTGGAACAGAGTGTCCAGAGAACTCTTCCCCTTCGCAATGTTTGCAACTCAGACTCCAGCTCAGCAACTCTGAGCACAAGTTGCTTTTTCTGGCTGTCCGTGATTCTGATGTTTTCCACACATTCCCACATGTAGTCATGGACAACACATGTCTGTCTCACGTTACTTGTTGATTTGATAAGTCAAATAGCTAACTAACTGGGGAAACAAATGTTGAGTTATAATCTTATGGTTTAAAGATAAAAGAGCTACTGAAATGAAAAGAAAAAGAATAAAAAGCAGCAGTTTGTTCAGAAGGAAGAATTTCCAAAGTTAGCACCTCAGTCAGCTCCCCGGGCAAACTCTCTGACTTAGATGACTGTGTAAACTCTCTTGATCATCCTCAAATTCAAAATTAAAACTTTCCAAACACCCTTTTCTCTCTTACATATCTGATTCCTTTGTCACATCTCTAAGGTGACACATCTGCAGGTTTTTCGGGAAGATAACAAAATAACACAACTACTTATGTGGAGTGAAAGGGTTAATAATCTCACAAGTTTAAAAATCACACAAGCTGTAAGCTGTATCTCAGTCACAGAGGGGAAGCTATGTGAAAAGCACAGGTCTTAATTAAAGCAGACCCAGATAAGAGTCATGAACCATTGAATTGATGTGCAGCTTCAGCTCATGTTTGCCCATTAGAACAAGGAACAATGGAAAAGAAGGTTTATAGACCATTGGCCAGAGATATAGCTATCATTTCTTGATGATATAACATGCACAAGTTTTAATTGGACACTACACTCTTACGTATGCATGATGTAACCTTAATCAATAACTGCAAGTGGATAGAGATAGCTCCTGTACTTTTATTGGTATTTGCTCATTATTTGTCATTGAATTTGAAACTATAATTGCTTGTGTATTTCTGAATTCTGCACCCTGACTGGTCTGAGAGACTTATTCAGAGTCCTAAAGCACTGGAGTTTCTCAATAGATCATCTTGAAACCACTCCGTGACTTTGTCTGGCTACCTAAGGGGAAATTATAGTTTTAAATATCACAAGAAAAACATAACAGATTGGCAATGGAATGGGGCTTGCTCTGGCCAGAAAAAACTGTGACAACATCTTGGTCCGGTGAGTATGTTCTATATTAACAGCTGGATGCTGTTGTTAACCAATTGTAGTCAATATAAAGAGTGAAATCTGAAGCCAAAGTAAACTGGACCAGACAAAGGGAGTGAAATGGTGAAAGAAAAGGGGGACACCCTAGGGATTTTGTCAAAAGAACCGTGAGGGCTGAATGGTTAACAAGACCATGGGCCACGGCAAAATCCAAGAAGGTGAATGTCAACAAGGAGACGGCTGAAAAGGCAGAACTGGAATTTATTACTGACGAGGGAGGAGAAGCCATAAAAATGCTGGGAGCTTTTTTAAAAAAAATCTGAGAAAGACAAGCTCTCTCTTAAATCAAGATTCCTAATGCAGTGCAGGTCGCCACAGCTGCAGAAAAATGTAACCAATATCTGTCCAGAGCAAGGGTGAGTTGGAAACTTGAATTACAGTTATAAAAGTAAGGAAAAGTAAGAGTGCAGAAAAGATTTACTAGGATGCTATCGGGACTTGATGGATTGAGTTATAAGGAGAGGCTGGATAGACTGTGACTTTTTTCTCTGGAGCGTAGGAGGCTGAGGGGTGACCTTATAGAGGTCTATAAAATAATGAGGGGCACAGATAAGGTAGATAGTCAATATCTTTTCCCAAAGGTAGGGGAGTCTAAAACTAGAGGGCATAGGTTTAAGGTGAGAGGGGAGAGATACAAAAGTGTCCAGAGGGGCAGTTTTTTCACACAGAGGGTGGTGAGTGTCTGGAACAAGCTGCCAGAGGTAGTAGTAGAGGCGGGTACAATTTTATCTTTTAAAAAGCATTTAGATAGTTACATGGGTACGATGGGTATAGAGGGATATGGGCCAAATGTGGGCAATTGGGATTAGCTTAGGGGTTTAAAAAAAAGGCGGCATGGACAGGTTGGGCCGAATGGCCTGTTTCCATGCTGTAAACCTCTTTGACTCTATGACACTATGACTTCTGGTTGGTTTACCTGGACATTTGTAAATTTGATAACTTTGGTTTTGAACTCAAGGTTTTTCCATCGAGGGAGATAACATTATGGGTTTTTAATTACAAGAATTTAGAAGGTTAAAAACAGAACCACAAGAATGCTTCTGTAATTCATTGTTGCTTAAAAGTGTGTGCTAAGTTTCTCTGCTTGTGTATAGAACAGTACAGCACAGAACAGGCCCTTCGGTCCACAATATTGTGCCGAGCTTTATCTGAAACCAAGATCAAGCTATCCCACTCCCCATCATCCTGGTGTGCTCCATGTGCCTATCCAATAACCGCTGAAATGTTCCTAAAGTGTCTGACTCCACTATCACTGCAGGCAGTCCATTCCACACCCCAACCACTCTCTGCGTAAAGAACCTACCTCGGACATCCTTCCTATATCTCCCACCATGAACCCTATAGTTATGCCCCCTTGTAATAGCTCCATCCACCCGAGGAAATAGTCTTTGAACATTCACTCCATCTATCCCCTTCATCATTTTATAAACCTCTATAAAGTCTCCCCTCAACCTCCTCCGCTCCAGAGAGAACAGCCCTAGCTCCCTCAAACTTTCCTCATAATACCTACCCTCCAAACCAGGCAGCATCCTGGTAAATCTCCTCTGCACTCTTTCCAGCGCTTCCACATCCTTCTTATAGTGAGGTGACCAGAACTGCACACAATATTCCAAATGTGGTCTCACCAAGGTCCTGTACAGTTGCAGCATAACCCCACGGCTCTTAAACTCCAACCCCCTGTTAATAAAAGCTAACACACTATAGGCCTTCTTCACAGCTCTATCCACTTGAGTGGCAACCTTCAGAGGTCTGTGGATATGGACCCAAGATCTCTCTGTTCCTCCACAGTCTTCAGAACTCTACCTTTGACCCTGTTATCCACATTTAAATTTGTCCTACCAAAATGAATCACCTCACATTTATCAGGGTTAAACTCCATCTGCCATTTTTCAGCCCAGCTCTGCATCCTATCTATGTCTCTTTGCAGTCTACAACAGCCCTCCATCTCATCCACAACACCACCAATCTTGGTGTCATCAGCAAATTTACTGATCCACCCTTCAGCCCCTCCTCTGGGTCATTAATAAAAATGACAAATAGCAGAGGACCAAGCACTGATCCCTATGGCACTCCGCTAGCAACCTGCCTCCAGTCCGAAAATTTTCCATCCACCACCACCCTCTGTCTTCGATCAGATAGCCAGTTACCTATCCAATCGGCCAACTTTCCCTTTATCCCACACCTTATCAAACGCCTTACTAAAATCCATGTATATGACATCAACAGCTCCTACCTTCATCAACACACTTAGTTACCTCCTCAAAAAATTCTATCAAATTTGTGAGGCATGACTTCCCTTCATGAATCCGTGCTGACTATCCCGGATTAATCCGCATCTTTCTAAATGGTCGTAAATCCCATCCCTCAGGACCTTTTCCACCAACTTACCAACCACCGAAGTAAGACTAACCGGCCTATAATTACCAGGGTCATTTCTATTCCCTTTCTTAAACAGAGGAACAACACTCGCCACTCTCCAGTCCTCTGGCACCATCCCCGTGGACAGTGAGGACCCAAAGATCAAAGCCAAAGGCTCTGCAATCTCTTCCCTTGCCTCCCAAAGAATCCTAGGATATATTTCATCAGGCCCAGGGGACTTATCGACCTTCAGTTTATTCAAAACTGCTAATACATCCTCCCTCTGAACATCTACTTCCTCCAGCCTATTAGCCTGTAACACCTTCTCTTCCTGGATGGGTTATATGTTTCAAGCTTTAATGTTTTCCGTATAATTTTGTGACCATATTTTGTGATTTAAGTCAGATTTTTAAAAAAGGAAGTGTAATTGATTAAGTTTATTTTCATAGGTTATGAACCTGAATTCATGTTTCATAGAATCCCTACAGTACAGAAGGAGGCCATTCGGCTCATCGAATCTGCACCGACCACAATCCCACCCAAGCCCCACTCCCGCAACTCCACATATCCACCCTGCCAATTCCCCCCGACACTAGGGTCAATTTAGCATGGCTAATCAATCTAACCTGCACATCTTTGGACTGTGGGAGGAAACCGGAGCACCCGGAGGAAACCCACGCAGACACGGGGAGAACGTGCAGACTCCACACAGACAGTGACCCGAGCCGGAAATTGAACCCAGGTCCCTGGCGCTGGGCGACAGCAGTGCTAACCCACTGTGCCACCGTGCCACCCGTTTCAATGGCCACAAGCATGATTCCAGGATATTTTGAGAAACATCTGGGAATTTAAAACCGGATATAAATTCACTTATGTGAGAACAAGATTTTTAAAATTGTAATCGTTGATTAAAATTTGGGATAGTTGAAATGATCATGACAAACCCTGTGTTGGATTGATCTTGGGTTAGAACCCCTTGTCAGATCGGAAGATTTATTCCTGACACAACTGGCATCACAAAAAGGAAAATTCATGGAATAGATCATAGAATCCCTACAGTGCAGAAGGAGGTCATTTTGCCCATTGAGCCTGCAGTGACCACAATCTCATCCGGGTCCTATTCCCACAACCCCACATATTCACCCTGCTAATCCCCCTGACACTAGGGTCAGTTTAGCATGGCCAATCAACCGAACCCCACACGTCTTTGGACTGTGGGAGGAAACCGGAACACCCAGAGGAGACCCAGACAGGCATGGGGAGAATGTGCAAACTGCACACAGACAGTGACCTAAGCTGGGAATCGAACCCAGGTTCCTGGTGCTGTGAGGCAGCAGGGCTAATCACTGTGTCACCGTGCCATCCAAAAGGACATTTTTTTTCTCACTGCAGCAGGAAACTCTAAAGTTTTTGATAAAATTAATAGGAAAGGCTATTTCATTTTTAAAAATGTTTTCGTGGCATATGGACATCACTGGCTGGCCAGGGTTTAATGCCCATCCTGAGTTTTGGGGGCAGTTGAGAGTCAATTCTAGAATGAGATACTGTGGAACAAAAAGGAGAGATTGAAACCACTCTGCGACTTTGTCTGGCTACTTGAGGGGGACAGTAGTTTTAAATACAACAAGAAAGATATTGTGACAACCCCACAAAATGGATCAACGGGCATACATCATTGAGAATGAATATTACTTACTCAGGTAGCCTAGAATCAGCAACAAAGTCTTCATCGTACTGAGCAATATTCTGCAATGGAAAATAGACAATAAGTATTGGTGAGAATTCCAGAGATATGAAAATCAGAGAGAGTTTTAAATTGTGAGTAGCATTGTCGACATTGAGTTAAGTCTCCCTCTCTCTGGGAGTGGGATTGTAGACATTGTGTTTATCTATCTATATAGAGTGAAGTCTCTCTCTCTGAGAGTGGGGTAGTAGACATTGAAGTTATCTATCTATATTGAGTGAAATCTCCCTCTCTGGGAGTAGGTCTGCTATATATATAGACGTTCACGAGGGGTCATAGGTTCAAGGTGAGCGGGGGGGGAGGTTTAACACGGATATCAGAAGGATGTATTTTACACAGAGGGTGGTGGGGGCCTGGAATGCGCTGCCAGGCAAGGTGGTGGAGGCAGACACACTGGGAATGTTTAACACTTATCTAGATAGCCATATGAACGGAGTGGGAATGGAGGGATACAAAAGAATGGTCTAGTTTGGACCAGGGAGCGGCACGGGCTTGGAGGGCCGAAGGGCCTGTTCCTGTGCTGTATTGTTCTTTGTTCTTTGTACTGCACTGCAATGTTCCATGTTCATTCTCTGGGGGGGGGGGGGGGGGAAGGGAGGCCAGATCATTCTCTGGGGGGAGTGGGGGAGAGAGGAGGGACGCGGGTAAGCTGTATCTCTGGTGGGGGGAGGGGTGGGGGGGCAGGGGGGTCTGCTGCCACTCTGCAGGCGATCAGTGGGGGGGAAGGGGGCAGGGGGTCACGATTGGTCTGGGTCGCGGGGGGCGGGTGGGTGGATAAGGGGGACAGTGATATCTGGGAGGCCATTGCTCCCGCTTTTCGCTCCCGGGCCGCTTTCACCGCATTCTGCGGCTTGGGAGCGATCTGACACGGGCGCGTGTTTCCAAATTTTTTTCTCACTGCACATGTGTAGTTCAGCGCTCTGATCGTTACCCGCAATTTTTTTTTCACGCTAAGTGCGAATGGGGGCGCCTGAAAGCAGTTTTCCAAGTCGGATCTGAATTGTGCCCAGATTCAGCACTTAGAATGAAAATGGTTTGAGTTTATCTATCTATATTGAGTGAAGTCTCTCTCTCTCTGGGAGTGGGATTGTAGACATTGAGTTTATCTATCTATATTGAGTGAAGTCTCTCTCTCTCTGGGAGTGGGTAGTAGACATTGAGTTTATCTATCTATATTGAGTGAAGTCTCTCTCTCTCTGGGAGTGGGTAGTAGACATTGAGTTTATCTATCTATATTGAGTGAAGTCTCTCTCTCTCTGGGAGTGGGTAGTAGACATTGAGTTTATCTATCTATATTGAGTGAAGTCTCTCTCTCTCTGGGAGTGGGGTAGGAGACATTGAGTTATTTATCTATATTGAGTGAAGTCTCTCTCTCTCTGGGAGTGGGTAGTAGACATTGAGTTTATCTATCTATATTGAGTGAAGTCTCTCTGGGAGTCGGGTAGGAGACATTGAGTTTACCTATCTATTTTGAGTGAAGTCTCTCTAGGAGTGGGGTAGTAGACATTGAGTTATTTATCTATATTGAGTGAGGTCTCTCTCTCTGGGAGTGGGATTGTCGACATTGAGTTTATCGATCTATATTGAGTGAAGTCTCTCTCTTTCTCTCTCTCGGGAGTAGGGTAGTAGGCATTGTGTTTATCTATCTATATTGAGTGAAGTCTCTCTTTGAGAGTGGGATAGTTGGCATTGAGTTGTCTATCTATACTGAGTGAAGTCTCTCCCAAGGAAAGGAATTGTAGACGTTGACTTTATCTATTTATATTGAGTGAAATCAGGGATTGTGATCATCTCTTTCTTTTTCTCAAAGCAATATGACAAATCATTGAGCTTCTCTTCATTTTATACCTTTTGATCCCAAGATGTCCATGTTTGTTGGTTCAATCTCCCGCTTTAATCCCCTGCTCCTCTTCCCTCCAATTCACCTCCACTGATTACACCATGCTTGCTCATACCTGCTTTATATATCCTCCAACTCCATCTCAAGTCTCCTTACTCTCTTGCATATCTTCAAACCCACAATATTTTTTACCCATTGGGGGATCATCGGGGGAAAGTGGTTGAAGGAGTTCCGAGCTGATTATCAGCCTGTTGAATTGCGTTAAATGCACCTTCTGTGGCCAAATTGTCCAGCCATTGGACTCGACCCCTAAGCTTCTGGTCCAGAGATAGGGACACTATCACTGTGCCAGATGGTCTCTCACAGTCCCTTTACTAACTCTGATCATTATTAAGCTATGTATTGAGGCAAAAACACATGCATAAACCTGAGTCCATAGCTAAAAACTCCTCAGCATATTCTAAACTTCAATTCATAGCTGACTGCTTACCAGAATCTCATGAGGTGCTGATGTGTGATCTCCTCAGGCTTCAGTAAAGTCTGTGACAAACTGTGAGTACTTATAGCAGAAATGGATTTGATCAGAATTATGATTTGTTTCCTGGAGGATGAGACTCACCCAGCAATATGCCTGAAGGTGTATATTGTGCTATGTGTTGTGTAATTTGATCCAATCATTGTCACTCTTAGTCCCGGATTCTGACATGTACAGTGACATTTTCACAATTTCCCAAGAATGTTCACACTCACTTTAAAAGTCAACAACAAATCAACATTTGATGGAAACCAGTTTGCAATTGGTACCTGATGTTTTGTTAACTCCTGGGGATCGGAAAATTCCATTGGTGGGAATGGTTGGAGAATTTGCCCACTGATTCTAGCATGAAGTTTCAACCCTTTATAGGTAAGACACAATTAAACTGAACATATAAGATGATCAGAGGATTAGATAGGGTGGATAGTGAGAGCCTTTTTCCTCGGATGGTGATGGCTAGCACGAGGGGACATAGCTTTAAATTGAGGGGTGAGAGATATAGGACAGATGTTTGAGGTAGGTTCTTTACTCAGAGAGTAGTAAGGGCGTGGAATGCCCTGCCTGCAGCAGTAGTGGACTCATCAACATTAAGAGCATTCAAATGGTTATTGGATAAACATATGGATGATATTGGAATAGTGTAGATTAGAGGGGCTTTAGATTGGTTCCACTGGTCGGCGCAACATCGAGGGCCGAAGGGCCTGTACTGCGCTGTAATGTTCTATGTTCTATTACATAAATCATCGAAAGAAACACTTCCTTTACAAAATTTACATCCACCCAATTCATCGCCAGGAAATGTTGTTTCTTGCATTTCATCCAATGTCTCATTTTTCATCTTGATGATCTCTGTGGGTGGTGAACTGCTGAGTGAGACATTCAGCTGGGTCGTGGAGAAGGGGAGGATTTACCGAGCACAAAATGAACATCCAATAACAGGCAAATGAGTGAGATAAAAGAACAGATCAGAGGAAGACCAAAGAAGGTGACAACAGTTGACATCATTTCACTTTATTGCTGAAAGCACGAGCCACCAATGCAGTCCAGCCTCTCCTAGAAGTCTCCAGATCAGGACAGCCAGACACGTCACAAATACAGAACTCACCCTCTAACTGTGGGCAGGATTTCTGAGTCACTACAAAATCTCAGTCCCAATTGCACCTCAAACTAAGATCCAGGACAGATCAGTTCCCCATATCAAAACAAAGGCCAATCCCCATATTTGTATTGATGAGTTAGTAAGGTTCAGGTATCACAGAATCATAGAACTCCCACAATGCAGAAGGAGGCCATTTAGCCCATTGAGCCTGCATCACCAACAATCCCACCCAGGCCCTATGCCCGTAACCCCATGTATTTACCATGCTGATTCCCCCCTGTCACTAAGGGCCCTATTTTACCATTTTCATTCTCAGTGCTGGGCGGACTTGAAACTGGGAGTGTTTCATATCCGACTTTTAGACCCGTTCTCAGGCGTTCCCGTATGCACTCTGCCTGAAAAAATAGCAGCGAATCTGAATAGTGCTGCACAAACCTGTGGGTGGGGCTTAATGCGCCTGAAATCCTGCAGCTCCGATTGGCGCCTCCATGATAGAACAATGCTCCCCTGTCACATCGCTTCCGGGCCGGATAATGCCTCCCCACTTCCCCCAAAAGTCATTGCCCCACCCCCACAACATTACTGACCCTCTTATCCTCTCATCCACCCACCACCCAGACCGATCGCCGGCCCCTCCCCTCTCCCTCCCCACTAATCACACGTAGAGTGGCAGCGGACCCCCCATTCCCCGCAGCCCCCTCTCCCCCCCCCACTGATCACACACAGAGTGGCAGCAGACCCCTCCTTCCCCCCCGCCCCTCCTGCCCCCGACCCCCTACACCCCTTTGACCCCCCTCCCCACCGATCTGAGTCAGAGAGCCATCTGACTCGCCTCCCTCCCCCCCCACCAACGATCTGAAGCAGAGAACCGCCGGACACTCGGAATAACCTCCTCAGAAGCTGGAGCGACCAAATCAAACCTTTGTGGACCATGTCTGTTTCGTGACAAATCTGGACGGGTGAACGCAGTGGTAAAGGGGGAAGTGCGGTTAAGTTTGGGCGTGCAACCCATTAAGTCAATTTAAATGCATGCCCGACTTTACCAAGTTTTGGCACCCAAAAACAGGCACAACTTGATGGTAAAATCAGGCCCTAAGAGTCAATTTACTATGGCCAATCAACCTAACCTACATATCTTTGGAGTGTGGGAGGAAACCGGAGCACTCCGAGGAAACTCACACTGACACAGGGAGAGAAGTGCAAACTACATACAGACTGTCACCTGAGGCTGAAATTGAAACCAGGTCCCTGCCATTGTAATGCAGCAGTGCTAACCATTGTGCTATGTTGGGATCAATCGTTAAAGGAAGTAATAGCAGAATACTTGGAAAGCCATAATCTAATCAAGCAGAGGTGGCGAGGACAGCACCTTTCGTACCAAAGCACAGTATTCACACAATCCCACTTTCATTTCAATTTGTGCATCAACATTCTTGCTGTTTCCTTCATTCACACCACCCCCAGGCACCCTTGGTGCACCTGTTCCAGCACCTTTCCTCTTAATAATGAGGAGTAACGACTCTCATATCCCATATTAAACATCTATCCAATACCGACAACTCCTATCTTCGGGACATATACGGCCAAACCTCGGGGTGGTTTCTATTACTCGACCTCCCTCTCAGGACAAGATCCGTTACTTGGCTCAAGATCGGATCATTCTGGGTGGCATTCCGATCCTGGTTAGAAACATAGAAACATAGAAAACCTACAGCACAATACAGGCCCTTCAGCCCACAAAGTTGTGCCGAACATGTCCCGACCTTAGCGATTACTAGGCTTACCTATAACCCTCTATCTTACTAAGTTCCATGTACTTATCTAAAAGTCTCTTAAAAGACCCTATCGAATCCGCCTCCATCGCCATTGCTGGCAGCCCATTCCATGCACCCACCACTCTCTGAGTGAAAAAATTACCCCTGACATCTCCTCTGTACCTACTCTCCAGCACCTTAAACCTGTATCCTCTTGTGGCAACCATTTCAGCCCTAGGAAAAAGCCTCTGACTGTCCACTCGATCAATACCTCTCAACATCTTATACAC
Source organism: Mustelus asterias (assembly GCF_964213995.1). Lineage (NCBI taxonomy): Eukaryota > Metazoa > Chordata > Chondrichthyes > Carcharhiniformes > Triakidae > Mustelus > Mustelus asterias. The sequence goes on from NW_027590911.1 coordinate 142,658, forward strand.
CTCTATCAGGTCACCCCTCATCCTTCGTCTCTCCAAGGAGAAAAGGCCGAGCGCACTCAACCTATCCTCATAAGGCATGCTCCTCAGCCCAGGCAACATCCTTGTAAATCTCCTCTGCACCCTTTCTATGGATTCCACATCCTTCCTGTAATGAGGCGACCAGAACTGAGCACAGTACTCCAAGTGTGGTCTGATCAGGGTCCTATAGAGCTGCAACATTATCTCACGACTCCTAAACTCAATTCCTCGATTGATGAAGGCCAGTTCACCATACGCCTTCTTAACCACAGCCTCAACCTGCACAGCTGCTTTGAGCGTCCTATGAACTCGGACCCCAAGATCCTTCTGATCTTCCACACTGCCAAGAGTCCTACCAATAATATTATATTCCGCCATCCTATTTGACCTGCCAAAATGAACCACCTCACACTTATCTGCGTTGAACTCCATCTGCCACTTCTCCGCCCAGTCTTGCATCCTATCAATGTCTCGCTGCAACTTCTGACATCCCTCCACACTATCCACAACACCTCCAACCTTTGTGTCATCAGCAAACTTACCAACCCATCCCTCCACTTCCTCATCCAGGTCATTTATAAAAATCACAAAGAGTAAGGGTCCCAGAACAGATCCCTGGGCACTCCACTCCACTCCATGCAGAATATCATCCATCTATAACCACTCTTTGCCTTCTGTGGGCAAGCCAGTTCTGGATCCACAAAGCAATGTCCCCTTGGATCCCATGCCCCCTCACTTCCTCAATACGCCTTGCATGGGGCACCTTATCAAATGCCTTGCTGAAGTCTATGTATACTACATCTACTGCTCTTCCTTCATCAATGTGTTTAGTCGCATCCTCAAAAAATTCAATCAAGCTCGTAAGGCATGATCTGCCTTTGACAAAGCCATGCTGACTATTCTTAATCATATTATACCTCTCCAAATATTCATAAATCCTGCCTCTCAGGATCTGCTCCATCAACTTACCAACCACTGAGGTTAGACTCACTGGTCTATAATTTCCAGGGCTATCTCTACTCCCTTTCTTGAATAAAGGAAAAACATCCGCAATCCTCCAATCCTCCAGAACCTCTCCCATCTCCATTGATGATGCAAAGATCATTGCCAGAGGCTCAGCAATCTCCTCCCTCACCTCCCACAGTAGCCTGGGGTACATCTCATCCAGTCCCGGCGACTGATCTAACTTGATGCTTTTCGAAAGCTCCAACACATCCTCTTTCTTAATATCTACACGCTCAAGCTTTTCAGTCCGCTGCAAGTCTGCACTACAACCATCAAGATCCTTTTCCATAGTGAATACTGAAGTAAAGTATTCATTAAGTACCTCTGCTATTTCTTCCGGTTCCATACAAACTTTCCCACCGTCACACTTGATAGGTCCTATTCTTTCACGTCTTATCCTCTTGCTCTTCACATACTTGTAGAATGCCTTGGGGTTTTCCTTAATCCTGCCTGCCAAGGCCTTCTCATGACCCCTTCTGGCTCTCCTAATTTCCTTCTTAAGTTCCTTCCTATTAGCCGTATACTTTTCTAGGTCTCTAACATTACCTAGCTCCCTGAACCTTTTGTAAGCTTTTCTTTTCTTCTTGACTAGATTCATTACAATCTTTGTACACCATGGTTCCTGTAACCTACCATAACTTCCCTGTCTCATTGGAACGTTGCTATGCAGAACTCCAGACACTAATGGTTAGTGGAACTTTATCTCTCTGTGTGAAGTACATTGATGTGGTGGTGCGCAAACAAATTGATGACCAAATAAACCTGTTGGATTTTAACCTGGTGTTGTTAAACTTCTTACTGTGAAGTACATTGGCCAGGATTCTCCCAAAAAGATTCTAAGTGCCATATTTGCGTAAAAGCTGGAGTAAAACCCGCTGTTTTTTTTAGCGGGAATTACATATGAATGCTCTGAGCACTGCAGAATGCACGAGCGGGATTGACGATGAAAATCAGTGGGCAGAGCCTATTCCCGCTAGAGAGGCCAGCAGCATCGTACAGAGTGGGCCACCGCGCAAGCACCGATCCATCAGAGCGGACACGGCGCAAGCGCGATAGCCCCGCACTGCTGGCTTCCTGATCACTGGCCAGCACAGCAAACCCGCATTGCTGCCCCTGCAACCACCCCCCCGCACCCCCCCCCCCGAACACTTCCCGCCCTCCCCCCGACCCCCCCCCCCGACCCCCCTCCCCCCGATTGCTGGCCTCCTGGACGTCTCTGGGCCAGTCCCGACACCACCCCACTCTGGCAGTCCCAACCCCCACCCCCCCTCCCCCCAGCTGTCCTGACCACCCAGCCCACAGGACCCGCCCCCCCCTCCCCCCCGCCCCCCACATCCCAGTGGCCAGCCCCGATCGGCCCCTTCCCTCCCTCTGCCACAGATCCCTATGCAGAGTGGCAGCAAGATCACCCCCAACATAGACGAAGTGCTAGCGGAGTGCCACAGGGATCAATGCTTGGTCCTCTGCTCTTTGTGATTTTTATTAATGACTTAGAGGATGGGGCTGAAGTTTGGATCAGTAAATTTGCTGATGACATCAAGATTGGTGGAGTAGTGGATGAGGTGGAGGGCTGTTGTAGGCTGCAAAGAGACATAGATAGGATGCAAAGCTGGGCTGAAAAATGGCAAATGGAGTTTAACCCTGATAAATGTGAGGTGATTCATTTTGGGAGGACGAATTTAAATGTGGATTACAGGGTCAAAGGTAGGATTCTGAAGACTGTGGAGGAACAGAGAGATCTTGGGGTCCATATCCACAGATCTCTAAAGGTTGCCA
>NW_027590912.1:0-145445 GCF_964213995.1 Mustelus asterias
GTGGGGTTGCGGTCAAGGAGGGGGGGGTGGTGTGGGGATAGTCAGCGTGCGGCCTCTGCAACGTAAAGGTCAGTTTGCCAGATAGCAGTGGCATCACTCCTTGTCGGGAGGCGTAATGACAATTTTAGGGGCTGAGCTAACAGAACAGGGCAGCAAGTTCAGGCTGGCTTCCTTACTCCTGCCTCTGGACGTGGGTACTGTCGAGCGACAGACCAGTCCCTTTCCTTCTACCCTTAAGTCAGTGCACATCATGAATCCTGATCCTCTCCTGGCCCCTCAGCAAAGGGCTCCCTTACACCTCTCCTTCGGAGGTGTCAGGGAGTGGGTGGATGGGTGGTGCAGACTTGATGGGTCGAATGGCCTCCTTCTGTGCTGTAGGGAGTCTCTGAAACGATCCCTGGTTGAGCATGAGTTGCACGGGGGGGGGCTAATGAAGTTCAGGGGTGAACCTTCTCAAGGGTGACGAATGTGGAGTGAGATACAGAGGCATGTTCTTACCCAAGGCGCTATGGATAAAATACATTTGTTTTTTAAAAAATAAATCCTCTCAGGATGACCAGCACACAGAAGCTTTTACCTGGGTGGAATTTATACCCAAACAAGAGGTGAATGAACATTAATCTGCCAGAGAATCCTGCTTTCCTCCCCCACTTATTATGCGGAATGTTCTCTCTCTGAATGGGAAAGTAACCTCACTCCATAAAAATTCTGGTCCTTAAAATTCAGCTGTGTAATCCATGACTGCATTTGCTTACCTCCTAAGGCGTGTTCTGTCATACTGAGACACAGAGACTCCAGTCTGGTATTAATCTCTGGTTCTGTCACTGGCACTTGACATTCTGGCAAAAGAACACAGCCTCAAGTCAACTTTCTGTTTGGACACTGCGGCAGAACGCAAAGTCCTTTCATAGAAATTCTACAAAGAACAGTACAGCACAGGAAACAGGCCCTTCGGCCCTCCAAGCCTGTGCCGCTCCTTGGTCCAACGAGACCAATCGTTTGTATCCCTCCATTCCCAGGCTGCTCATGTGACTATCCAGGTAAGTCTTAAACGATGTCAGCGTGCCTGCCTCCACCACCCTACTTGGCAGCACATTCCAGGCCCCCACCACCCTCTGTGTAAAATACATCCCTCTGATATCTGAGTTATACTTTGCCCCTCTCACCTTGAGCCCGTGACCCCTCGTGATCGTCACTTCTGATCTGGGAAAAAGCTTCCCACCGTTCACCCTATCTATCCCCTTCATAATCTTGTACACCTCTATTAGATCTCCCCTCATTCTACGTCTTTCCAGGGAGAACAACCCCAGTTTACCCAATCTCTCCTCATAGCTAAGACCCTCCATACCAGGCAACATCCTGGTAAACCTTCTCTGCACTCTCTCTAACGCCTCCACGTCCTTCTGGTAGTGCGGTGACCAGAACTGGATGCAGTATTCCAAATGTGGCCTAACCAGCGTTCTATACAGCTGCATCATCAGACTCCAGCTTTTATACTCTATACCCCGTCCTATAAAGGCAAGCATACCATATGCCTTCTTCACCACCTTCTCCACCTGTGTTGCCACCTTCAAGGATTTGTGGACTTGCACACCTAGGTCCCTCTGTGTTTCTATACTCCTGATGACTCTGCCATCTATTGTATAACTCCTCCCTACATTATTTCTTCCAGGAGGCGGCCATGCAGCCCATCGAGTCTACACCGACCACAATCCCACCCCAGGGCATATTCCCACACATTTAACCCACTAATCCCTCTAACCTACACATCCCGGGACACTAAGGGGCAATTTAGCATGGCCAATTAACCTAACCCGCACATCTTTGGAGTGCAGGAGGAAACCGAGCACCCGGAGGAAACCCACAGGGAGAATGCAGACTCCACGCAGACGGCGACCCAAGCCGGGAATCGAACCCAGGTCCCTGGTGCTGTGAGGCAGCAGTGCTAACCCACTATGCCACCTTTCATCCCGACGCAGCTGCTTCTGCTCTCCCAACTTCCTCCCCAATAGGTGCTTGCTTCTACTGGCATTAGCCGCTCCTCTCTACCCATTCCTCAGGTTGAATTTAATGGCAGGGGGCGGTGGCCCCATCCCCATGGCAGGAAAGCCGGGTCAGCCCCCACCACAACTATTGCCTGGAGCCCAGTTAGAATTCAATGTCTAATCAGCCAGTTAACTGCCTGCTGCCGGGACCTCCCCCCTCGAGAAGCCGCCCACTGTTACTGGGCCACACAAGGCATCCAGCCCATCGGCAACTGACGCAAGGCCCTTAAGCAGCCAATGCACCCCCCCCCCCCCCCCCCCCACCCGACCACCCAACAATTAGGGTGTGGGGGGAGTAGAAGGGAACGCAGAAGCATAAGAACGAGAAGCCCTTCGAGCTCGCTCTGCCATTTAACAGGATCATGGCTGACCTTACCCTGGTCTCAACTCCACTTTCCTGCCTGTTCCCCATCGCCCTCTTTCCTGCTTTCCAGCAGAAACATATCGATCTCTTCCTTAAACCTGTCGATTGATTCTGGTTCCACTGGGGCAGCGAGTTCCACAGATTCGCAACCCCTCCGAGAGGTAGTTTCCCCTCATCTCAGTTTTGAATGGGTAATCCCAGCTCCACCAAGTTCCCTCCCAATTCCATGACCCCCTCCCAATCCCCGAGGAATTAAAATTCTGCTCTTCATGGGCAGCTTTAGCAGGCGGCTCATTGCTAAATACGTTGAACGTATTCAAGAGGCGGCTGGATATAGCACCTGGGGCGAATGGGATCAAAGGTTATGGGGGAGAAAGCAGAATTAGGCTACTGAGTTGGACGATCAGCCATGATTGTGATGAATGGCGGAGCAGGCTCGAAGGGCCGAATGGCCTCCGCCTGATCCTATCTTCTATGTTTCTATGACATCAGAGTGGATTGTGTCCTCACACATCTTCTGCAGGTGCGCGCTTTCTGGCAGGAGTCTCGAACACACTGATTATGAACAGGAACCCTTACATTCTTCTCCCTTCACCAATCCCTCCCCAGAAAGGTTTGAGATCAATTCCAACACTCCAAGTCGAATCAAAGATAAAGAATACAGGGAGGCCATTTGGCCCATTGCGCCCGTACCCACCACTTTAAAGAGCTATCAAATTCCCTTCAGCTCTGGAAATGTTCCCCTTCAAGGCGAAGTTTCTCAGCACGGACCCTCACCCGTGTGCCTCAGTCTCACAACCTGCAGGACATTTATTTACCACGCCCAAGGAACGCGGGAGGACAGAATGAGAAAGAAAAGCTCCCACTGCAACTTAAAACTCACTGAAGATTGGTTTCAAAACATTTCCAGCATCCCTCAGTTTCTTCCAGACCGACAGTAGAAATAGCAAGGATTATTTTCAGACACTTCAACTGGTTAAGTCAATAACGGGCGAGGGGAAACACAATTTAAACTAGTCTTGTAAGCAGACTGCGTCTCATTACTAACACAGCAAACCTCCCCTATTCTGAAGCTGAAACAGGACAACAGGACAAACCTGGCTGCTGGAACATCAGGATGGCTTGTGGGGAGGTGTGCACAGGTAGTGAGTATGTCCGTTGCACAGAGCTGCGACTTTGACTCGGCATGCTATTACTGCCACCTGGATTTGCAAACCATAGGTTCTGTAAGAATAAAGGAGAAACATATCAGTCTCACAGACAGTGTTCATATAGTTTGATTTATTTTCCTCTGCTTAATACGAGGAACGTTATGAATTGCTGGACGCAAAATGGCCAAGGTCCTTTTTCCCTTCTGCCATCCTCAGTCAGAGAATACTATAACAGATTTTCTATTTGTTTGGTGTAGTTTCTTTCTCCCTCTTTGCTAAAGGTGTTGATATTTGGACTACAATTCCATTGGCAGTCCGCTCTTTGGTTCTTCATTCAAAGGGACCAAATTCACCAAAGATCCTTAGGCAGCACCTTCCAAACCCATGTCCTCTCTCAATTAGAAGGACAAGGGCAGCAGATACCTGGGAACCTGCAAGCTCCCCTCCAAGCCACCCACCATCCTGACTTGGAAATATATTGGCCATTCCCTCACTGTCACTACCAGAAGGATGTGGAGGCTTTGGAGAGGGTACAGAAAAGATTTACCTGGATGTTGCCTGGTATGGAGGGCATTAGCTATGAGGAGAGGTTGGAAAAACTTGGTTTGTTCTCACAGGAACGACGGAGGTTGAGGGGCGACCTGATAGAAGTCTACAAGATTATAGAGGGGCATGGACAGATTGGATAGTCAGAAGCTTTTTCCCTGGGTGGAAGAGTCAATTACCAGGTGGCACAGGTTTAAGGTGCGAGGGGCAAGGTTTAAAGAAATCATAGAATCATAGAAATCCTACAGTACAGAAAGAGGCCATTCGGCCCATCGAGTCTGCACCGACCACAATCCCACCCAGGCCCTACCCCCACATCCCTACATATTTACCCACTAATCCCTCTAACCTACACATCTCAGGACACTAAGGGCAATTTTTAGCATGGCCAATCAACCTAACCCGCACATCTTTGGATGTAAAGGAGATGTACGAGGCAGATTTTTTTACACAGAGGGTGGTGGGTGCCTGGAACTCGTTGCCGGGGGAGGTACTGGAAGCGGATACGGCAGTGACTTTTAAGGGGCGTCTTGACAAATACATGAATAGGATGGGAATAGAGGGATTATGGCCCCCGGAAGCGTAGGGGATTTTAGTTAAGTTGGGCAGCATGGTCGGTGCAGGCTTGGAGGGCCGAAGGGCCTGTTCCTGTGCTGTAATTTTCTTTGTTTGTCGTTGGGTCAAAATCCTGGAATTCCCTTCCTAACAGCATTGTGGGTCAACCCACAGCACGTGGACTTCAGCAATTCAAGGCGGCGGCAGCTCACCGCCACCTTCTCAAGGGCAACAAGGGATGGGCAATAAATGCTGGCCAGTCAGCGACACCCATGTCCCATGAGTGAATAAAAAAAGAGACACATCTCCAGGGCAGGAAAGCTGGCTGATTTTTTCCTTCCTTAACCCAAGGATGCAGAGACCATAAACCGGACGGTACAGCAGTGTTATCGCTGGACCAATGTATTTGGAGACACAAGTTCAAGTCCCAACATGGCAGCTCGGAATTTAAATTTGGGTAATTAAATAAATCCAGAATGGGGACAGTGAAACTACTGAATTGTTATAAAAACCCCACTGAATTCACTAATGTCTTTTCCAGAAGGAAATCCCGATTACCCAGCCTGCCCTGCTTGTGGCGTCAGATACACAACAATATGGCTGACTCTTAACTCTGAAATGGCCCAACAAGTCAAACAGCTGCATAGGTATGGAGAATAGATGCTGGCTTTGTCAGTGATACCCACGTAGTTTGAACAAACATCAAAAGGTACACCAGACCATACCGGATGCAACTTTTCATTCAATGTTCATGTCCACTGCCTAAAGAAAGGCACCTGCCGCATATCTTAGTTTTTTTCCATTTTTAATTTACACATCCTGCAAACTCCACCCAGAGAAGGGACAGTCAGTAGAAGATAACATCCCACCCATAGTAATACATGACAGGTTCACTCACCCCCTCATTCTCCATTGGTGAATATATATCAAGAAAAGCCAGAGTAACAAAACCCCCCCTTTTGTTGACCTATCTGCATTTGGAGGATAAAACAGTGGCACTGAGTGAGTGGGAAATGCCAGAGAAAGGTGGATGAGACAGGGCAGGGAGTTCCAGAGGGCAGGCCAGTGGCTAACAATGAAGGGCAAGGTCGAACACAGCATATGTAGCCATTAAAAATAGAACCCAAATTCATGCTCCCCGCAACTCATCAGCAATACAGCACTTCCAAAGTTTACTTTCACCAGACTTTTGTTTTTAAACTTTTGTTACAAACATTGGCTTTTTCTTCCAGAATATTGAACACCGAGAAAAAGGGTATGGAGGCCATAACTCTCTCGATTCACTGAAATAAGCAATGTGTTAAACTTTATTGCATCATGCCCACAACTAGTTTTATGCCCAAACTGGCATACGGAGGAATATAATGCATTATGAATGGGGTGGGCCAGTAAAAGAACAGGAAACAATATGAACACCTGCACTGCCAACAGCTGCTGCTTTCGTCATTTTACACTAGAGGGGCACCAGACCAGAAAATTCCTAATATCAATTTATATTAAATTTTGCAGTGAAGGATGTTAGTGCTGGAGAAGAGATCAACATTCAGACTCCCTGTCAACAAACACAGATTAACATTGCAATGGTGTGGCATGTCCATCCCTCTTAACAGACATTCTGCCATTTCATGCCCTATAGGAATTGCAGAGAGAGTTTGCCCAATCTCGTTTCAGGGATGCAGCCAAGAGACAGAGATGATGCTCGCCAGACCAGGTTGGAGTTGAAGTCAGGATACAAGAAGAAAATGTTGCCTTCTCCTGACTTAGCCACTTCTGAAAGCTCTTCTATTAATAATGTTGAATAAAGTACATCTTCCAAACTTGGTTCTCGTGCACTTGTACCACAGGGAACATGTACTAACCTGCCTGCCTTGGCTTGTCAATGGATTAAGTGTGTGCCTTGGAGAAACACCACCCAGACTAACAGCAGAAGTGCCAATCAGACCCATGCGGTTTGCAGACAGACCCCGCGGAGGCACCTGGAATGGCCGTTGGCCTCGCCTGCCCAGCCCGCCAACCACAGAACCGGCTGTGGGAAGCGAACTGGACTGACTGAAACCCCAGCTGGAAAGAAAAGAAAAATAGACCTTATGAATTCCAGTATAAACCAGAGGATAGGAAACACCAATAATACTTTACTAATCAATCCTGCTCTCTTAAAGCTCTTAACTCCGAAAGGAGCCCACATCTGTTCAACTTATACCCATGAATGATTTAGGATATGTACGAGGCAAGTTTTTTTTTTTACACAGAGTAGTGGGTGCCTGGAACTCACTGCTGGGGGAGGTAGTGGAAGTGGATACGAAAGTGAGTTTTAAGGGGCGTCTTGACAAATACATGAATAGGATGGGAGTAGAGGGATATGGTCCCGGGAAGGGTAGGGGGTTTTAGTTCAGTCGGGCAGCATGGTCGGTACAGGCTTGGAGGGCCGAAGGGCCTGTTCCTGTGCTGTAATTTTCTTTGCGCTTTGAATGAGACCCAGTTCACATCCCCTAGCTGGATGTAAAAGATCCCATGACACCATTCAAGTGAAAAGCAGGTGAGCTTAGTGTCCTGGGAAATATTTATCCCTTGATCAATATTGCTAACTAATACAGGGCAGACATGCCTTCAATCATCTGGACCCATACTCTGGGCCCCTGGCCCCTAAACCCCTCAGCACTGTATCTCAGTCTCTTCCTTTTGGGGCCCATTCAAAACCCAACTCTTTGAACAAGCCTTTGGTCAACCTCCTAATATTCCCTTCAGGAGAGTAGAAATATGCGGGTGTCTCCACAAAAGGATACAAGTGTTGGATCATTAAAATTTTCAAAACTGAGATTTACGGAATTTGTTGGGAAAAGATGACAACGTATCTGGAAAAAGGATGGGCGAATGTGATTTGAGCTACAGTTCGGCCGTGATCCAATAACAAAACAGGCTCAAGGGCAGGGCTGGTGCAAGCACTAAGCAAACTAGGCGGTCACCTAGAGTAGCAAACTTTGGCTCACATGATGTAAGAGTGTGTGTTCCCACCAGTTACTGGTGTCTTTAAGCGTAATTTACACAATAGCCGTTACGATAGAGTGGTCTAGATTAAATTACACTGATGTTATTTACTGTTCTACAGCTTTGGAATGGTCGTGTAGATGTTAAAATTAGCCAGACCTGCTGAGACGTTCCAGCATTTTCTCTTTTGGTTTCAGATTCCAGCACCCACAGTAATTTGCTTTTATCCAGTGTTTAACTCTCTGCCACTTCTCTTCCAGGAAAGCCTACCTTGAAGAAGTAACCTGCTCTTCTCTCCGATTTCCGTATGTCTCTCCACCCCCCCCATCCACCTTCACTGCTTTCCATTTCTCAGTGTTGGACAAGGTATTTACCAAGACTTATCTTTCATTCCCTCCCCCTGCAGTATAACTATCTCCCACTTTCTATGCCGTTTAGCTTTGACAAAGGGTCACCTGGACTCGAAACGTCAGCTCTTTTCTCTCCTTTCTTACAGATGCTGCCAGACCCGCTGAGATTCTCCAGCATTTTCTCTTTGGGTTAAAATGAGCAAAACTGACACATAAACAGGATGAGGAATGTAAATGAAATTTTGGGTAAATCTATAGGTTTGTCAGTGTGTGTGGACGGTCTAGACCTTTCATTCCGACTGCTGAAGCCTGTTTCTTTATGTTCAAGGTTGAAATAGGCAGGTTTTTAAATCAGTAAGGGAATCAAGGGTTATGGGGATCAGATCATTCCTGATTTCATTGCATGGCGGAACAGCATCAATGGGCCAAATGGCCTACTTCTGCTCTTATGGCCTTATTACTTAATCACTTTCACATTGTTGTGGGCCCTTAGCTGTGCGCAGATTTGTTGTCACATGATAAAAGTGACTACACTTTGACTGTAAAGCACTTTGGGTCATCTGGAGGTTACAGAAAGCCTTTCTATTTTCTCTATTACGCAGTACACTCTACTTATGGCAGAGATGACATGCGCGAACATTCAGTAACTTGGGACAAATGGAGCCCATCTGAACCAAATGAATTAAAAGCGAGTGCGCGCATTATTGGTTTGTTGTGACGCATAGATATTACATGCATTAGTCTCAGGGTGAGAAAGACGTTTTCCAGCACTGGCTTGCTTTGGACATCAGAAACAAACACAGAGAGCTTGCGAAATCCCATAATTCAGAGATCTTCCCGCTGCACATCATGTACTGATTGCCGCTGAGTGTGTAATACTGAAATTGAGGAGACAGGGCACATTGCTGGTTTGTTACTTCCACATACCCTGGACTGATTTATTCTGGTTAGGAGACATTCTCGATAAATCAAGTTGGCATAGATAAATCTGCTACAAGTGGCTTACACTGTACATTTTAGTGATAATAAATAGGATGGCAGGGAGTTTAATACAGTAATTAAAACTCAGGAGTTCTGCTGATGCTGATAAAAATCACTCTACTGAATACATCCTTTGTTACTCACTGCCAACAATCTATATATAGTAACTTAGATTCGAGCATTCATCTTCCTTGACAACCATCAGATAATGAATGACATGGGTGGGACTGGGATGCAGCCTGGCACAGATCCACCTGTGCTTCTGCAGTGCTACAAGCAGCTTGCTGAAACTCAGTCTTTGATTACCAATATGTTTGGTGTTTAAATTCTGCAGTGTCCACTACACCATAAGCCCTACCAGGTGAATAGCTACAGACAGTAGCGACATCGCTCCTCCCCCCTTGCTCGGAAGGCTTCACTATCAAGTTTCCACTTCAAAGTTTAAAACTTGCTGCAAGAACAAACTGTCGTGACTACATGGCACGAACTCACTTTTCCCCACACCCCACCAACCTCCCCGTTCTGTACAACCGATCACACTGCACTGCTGAGACTATGGGATCTTTTACACCGCTGTTTTTAAAGCTATCTTCTGAAAAATCCAGCATCGAGTTGTCGAAAATCTGGCACTCAACCATCTCAGATGTGTCATTCTGCCAGGACCAGAATTAAAGTCCAAAACAAAAGCAGCTAAACTAAAAGCACACTGCAGGACTCAATAGCGGCATGTTCAGAGTTTGTGCCAGAATTACACTAATATTCGGACAAATTCTTCAACTGGATCACACAACCAGAGACCACTGTCCATTCAGAGTGATAACTACCAGACATATCTTCAAATTCTCTCTCCAGGCACAAATCAGCTCTCAGAACTCCATTATACTATGGTAAAACATTAGTTAGGCCACACTTGGAATACTTCATAGAACTCCATAGAAACTCTACAGTACAGAAAGAGGCCATTCGGCCCATCGAGTCTGCACCGACCACAATCCCACCCAGGCCCTACCCCCATATCCCTACATATTTTAGCCCGCTAATCCTCTAATCTACGCATCCCAGGACACTAAGGGGCAATTTTAGCATGGCCAATCAACCTAACCCACACATCTTTGGACATACTGTGCACTGTTCTGGTCGCCTTATTATAGAAAGGATATTAAAACTCGAAAGAGGGCAGAAAAGATTTACTAGGATGCTACCGGGACTTGATGGTTTGAGTTATAAGGAGAGGCTGGGTAGACTGGGACATTTTTCTTTGGAGCGTAGAAGGCTGAGGGGTGACCTTATAGAGGTCTATAAAATAATGAGGGGCATAGATCAGTTAGTCAACATCTTTCCCCAAAGGTAGGGGAGTCTAAAACTAGAGGTCATAGGGTTTAAGGTGAGGGGGGAGAGATACAAAAGGGTCCAGAGGGGCAATTTTTTCACAGAGGGTGGTGAGTGTCTGGAACAAGCTGCTAGAGGTAGTAGCAGAGGCAGGTACAATTTTATCTTTTAAAAAGCGTTTAGACAGTTGCATGGGTAAGATGGATATAGAGGGATATGGGCCAATTGGGACTGAATTAGTGGTTAAAAGGGCGGCATGGACAAGTTCGGCCGAAGGGCCTGTTTCCATGCTGTAAACCTCTGACTCTATAAAAGCAAAAATACTGCGGATGCTGGAACTTGAAACAAAAACTGAAAATGCTGGAAAATCTCAGCAGGTCTGACAGCGCCTGATGAAGGGTCATTGAGACTCAAAACACCGGCTCTATTCTCTCCCCACGGATGCTATCAGACCTGCTGAGATTTTCCAGCATTTTCTGTTTTTGTTTCAGGTTCCAGCATCTCAGTCAGAAATATATTTCAGCAATATTTTCTGCAACATACTAGTGCCATGATCGCTCATCATCCCGTAAAGAGACTGACAATTAACAAATTAAATTCCATTAAAAGAAACATAGCTTTCCATTCACATTGCAATTTCTCTGCAATCTCTCCACCGCACTGATCTGGAGTCTTGATCCAGAGTATGTTCTCACACGAGCATAGCATTGCAGCCCTCTACATTTCACTTAGCTTGGACAAGGCCCAGAGTGAAGAAAGCACGTAGGCAGACTAACTGTGTGGCACATGCATGGTTATGGGTTCCATGATGTGGAGATGCCGGAGTTGGACTGGGGTATCTTAGAATCCCTACAGCACAGAGAGAGGCCATTCGGCCCATCGAGTCTGCACCGACCACAATCCCACCCAGGCCCTACCCCCATATCCCTACGTATTTTACCCACTAATCCCTCTAACCTACGCATCCCAGGACACTAAGGACAATTTTAGCTTGGCCAATCAACCTAACCTGCACATCTTTGGACTGTGGGAGGAAACCGGAGCACCCGGAGGAAACCCACGCAGACACGAGGAGAATGTGCAAACTCCACACAAGACAGTGACCCAAGCTGGGAATCGAACCCGGGTCCCTGGAGCTGTGAAGCAGCAGTGCTAACCACTGTGCTACCGTGCCGCCCCCTGGTAAGCGCAGTAAGAAGTCTCACAACACCAGGTTAAAGTCCAACAGGTTTATGTGGCACTAGCTTTCGGAGTCTCAGGCTCCTTCATCAGGTGAGTGAGGAGTTGTGTTCACAAACAGGGCTTATACAGACACAAACTCAATTTACAAAATAATGGTTGGAATGCGAGTCTTTACAGGTATTCAAGTCAATACACACCTCTTTAACCTGTACTTGGCCCTCTCACTGTCTGTACCTTTAAGATTTAAGACCTCGGGTAACTGTGTGGAGTCTGCACGTTCTCCCCGTGTCTGCGTGGGTTTCCTCTGGGTGCTCCAGTTTCCTCCCACAGTCCAAAAATGTGGGGGTTAGGTGGATTGGCCATGCTAAATTGCCCCTTAGGGTCAGGGGGATTAGCAGGGTAAATACATGGGGTTACAGGGATAGGACCTGGGTGGGATTGTTGTCAGCGCAGGCTCGATGGGCCGATTGGCCTCTTTCTGCAGTGTCAGGATTCTATGATTCCAAGTCTCTCACCTCCCAAAACATTGACCCTGTTCCAGATATTGCAGGCCATGCTCTGAAGCTGTCGCTTCTGGATTTCCAGCGCACAGAATTACACCCTGAGCGGATCACATGCACAACACAGATAACTCACCTTCTCTGGCGAACACCTGGCATCTCCAGCAAGGCCTTTCTCGGGAAAGACCTCAACAGCTTAAAGACTTGCTGCTTCCATGAGAATAGTCTTTTCTTCTGTGTTTCAGTAAATGCCTGAAATCAATGACAGATAAATGTGATCCACAACCGGTGGACAGAGTTGGTGCAATCTGCCTGCCATTTACTGAAGTGAAAACCATTCAGGACTTCATTCTGTTATTCCTTATGTATCAGAAAATGCAGCTCCCAGATAACAGCTGGCAGGTATGAACGAACTGCATTAAACTGACAACTCAGATGTTGCCAGACAACATCAGATTAATCAGTCCAAGCTGTGTTTTGTTGTTTAATCACACTTGTGTGTCAAACAGCATCAATTATGAGAATCAGAATTTTTCCAAAGAGAAAGTCCTATCTATCTCCAAGCAGACATCAGCTTGGGTTCCAGTCGGGAGGGTGACAATTTGTACCAACGGTTTTGGACAATTTATATATTTTTAAAAATAAAAATCAGATCATTTAGGGTTTCTGCTCCTGATGACTATCTGGTGACTCAATGGAAAGTGAATGGAGACACTGGTGAGAACAGGTTCGGGTCGGCTGTGACCCGTCCACAGTCTAACTCGGTTAACGAGGAATGGTCGGTTGGGTAACACACTGCAGAGCTCTTGGTATTTCGAGATCGTACTCCAGCGACGTTACTACTAACGTCAATTACTAGGGGGGCATAGGTTTAAGGTGCGAGGGGCAAGGTTTAAAGGAGATGTACGAGGCAGATTTTTTTTACACAGAGGGTGGTGGGTGCCTGGAACTCGCTGCCGGGGGAGGTAGTGGAAGCGGATACAGTAGTGACTTTTAAAGGGCATCTGGACAAATACATGAATTGGATGGGAATAGAGGGATATGGTCCCCGGAAGGGTAGGGGGTTTTAGTTAAGTCGGGCAGCATGGTCGGTGCAGGCTTGGAGGGCCGAAGGGCCTGTTCCTGTGCTGTAATTTTCTTTGTTCTTTGTTCATATCTGTGTGTACACAGTAAGAAGTTTAACAACACCAGGTTAAAGTCCAACAGGTTTATTTGGTAGCAAAAGCCACAAGCTTTCGGAGCCTTAAGCCCCTTCTTCCACCTGAAGAAGGAGCTTAAGGCTCCGAAAACCTGTGGCTGTTGCTACCAAATAAACCTGTTGGACTTTAACCTGTTGTTAAACTTCTTACTGTGTTTCCCCCAGTCCAACGCCGGCATCTCCACATCATATCCGTGTGTGCCAGTTTTAGCCCACAGGCAGCATTTTCACTTTTCAGTCTGATGGTTATGGCATTAAGCCCCATTACAATGCATAATTTCATGCTGACACTTCAGTTGCAAGCACTGAGGCAGTGCTACTGAATGAAGCATTAAAGCCCTACCTACCAGTTCAAGTGGGATGTAAAAGAGGGGGCAGGATAAAAAAAAATTAGATATGGGATCAATAGTATTTTTTTTTTAAACTTTACTTTATGGGTGGCACAGTGGTTAGCACTGCTGCCTCAGCCCCAGGGACCCGGGTTCGATTCCTGGCTTGGGTCACTGTCTGTGTGGAGTTTGCACGTTCTCCCCGTGTCTGCGTGGGTTTCCTCCGAGTGCTGTGGTTTCCTCCCACAGTCTGAAAGACGTGCTGGTTTGGGTGCATTGACCCGAACAGGTGCCAGAGTACGGCGACTAGGGGAATTTCACAGTAACTTCATTGCAGTATTAATGTAAGCCTTACTTGCGACTAATAAACAAACTTTTACTTTACAGATTTCGATTTGACCACTTTTGTGTGGGCTCAGAATGGAACGCGGGAACAGGAGCAAGCCATTCAGACCCTAGAGTCTCTTCCTTTCTCTAAAGGATTGTTCAATCCAACAGAAAACAGCTTGGGCAACTGGAAAAGGGTGCAAGTTTACAGGGCATATTACCACAGAGTGGCGATCCCCATGGCATTCCACATCCCATGCCAGTGCCACAGGATGGAATTCCTGATTATAACATGCAAGTACCCACCTCATGAGCGAGACACTTCTCTAGCAGTTGCAAGTAAGAGCTTATATTTTCTTCATCTGGTCTGGACACCAGCAGCTGAGTGCAAACTGCAGAAAACAGGAAACAGAAGCAGATTAAAGTCTTCGCTGGAATAAGTTCTATGATCAACCAAACAACAACATTTCCATTCTCTCACCCTATCCTTCAAAATATCCACTGTCTCAGAGTCTGTGGCAGAGTGTAGCAATGCACAAGGTCACCTGCCCTTAACCTGCTCTCTGCCAGAAAGGAATCAGGAGCTCCAGAAAACACAGGGTAAGGCTATTATTGAGTCAGCTAAAGGCAAATGCATCAGGAGAGAAAATGAAGGCCATGGGGAAGCAGTGATTAGCTGATGTTTGTACAAGTATTGTAAGAAGATTGGCAGAGTGGTTAGCACTGCTGCCTCAGCGCCAGGGACCCGGGTTCGATTCCCGCCTTGGGTGACTGCCTATGTGGAGTTTGCACGTTCTCCCTGTGTCTGAGTATTTCCCTGCGGGTGCTCCGGTTTCCTCCCACAGTTCAAAGATGTGCAGGTTAGGTGGACTGGCCATGCCAAATTGCATCTTAGTGTCCCAAGATGTGTAGATTTGGGGGGGGGGGGGGGGGGATTAGCGGGGTAAATGCGTGGGGTTACGGGGATAAGGTGGGGGATGAGCCGGTGCTGTTGGAGAGCCGGTGCTGACATGGTGGGTCGAATGGGCCCCTTCTGCACTGTAGGGATTCTATGAAGTGAGTGTGAAAGTTTGGAGCTCTAGTGGAAGAATGAGTCGGAGTAGGTGACAGAACAGAGATTTTGGTTTTCAACACACTACGAAGAAGTAGTGGTGGTGCAGGCATAATTTAAAACTTTTAGCCCGTCGCTCAAGATGCATAGAATAGTTTCCATTGTTGTGCGCCACTCTGCCTGCACTTACTGTCATGTCCACAATGGTTTTCAAAACTAAACATTCAGGCCCTTTTCAAAAGGAGCCAATAATCATGAAACAAAATATTTTCATGTCAAAAAACTACAAGTCCTATTTTTATCCTCCCAGGGCCATAGACCTGGTCTGCCTCCCTGCATACACTCTGGAGTGCTTTTTTTTTGAGGGCAAGATGGTTAAAGCTGCACAGAATAGTCCAATTGCAGACTTACTGATAATTAAAAAGTTGAAGTTACTGTGAAAATCCCCTCGTCGCCACACTCCAGCACCTGTTCGGGTACACTGAGGGAGAATTCAGCACGGCCAATGCACCCTAACCAGCACGTCTTTCAGACTGTGGGAGGAAACCCAAGCTGACACAGGGAGAATGTGCCGACTCTACACAGACAGTGACCCACGCCAGGAATCGAACCCGGGTCCCTGGCACTGTGAGGCAGCAGTGCTAACCACTGTGCCACCGTGCCTCCCACAGCCTGTGCTGCGATCACTGCCCAGAAATCCCCAGCGAAGTTCGGCAAGCTCCATAATCAACAACCTTCCCCAACACAGAGGGACCTAGGTGTGCAAGTCCACAAATCCTTGAAGGTGGCAACACAGGTGGAGAAGGTGGTGAAGAAGGCATATGGTATGCTTGCCTTTATAGGATGGGGTATAGAGTATAAAAGCTGGAGTCTGATGATGCAGCTGTATAGAACGCTGGTTAGGCCACATTTGGAGTACTGCGTCCAGTTCTGGTCGCCGCACTACCAGAAGGACGTGGAGGCGTTAGAGAGAGTGCAGAGAAGGTTTACCAGGATGTTGCCTGGTATGGAGGGTCTTAGCTATGAGGAGAGATTGGGTAAACTGGGGTTGTTCTCCCTGGAAAGACGGAGAATGAGGGGAGATCTAATAGAGGTGTACAAGATTATGAAGGGGATAGAGGGTGAACAGTGGGAAGCTTTTTCCCAGGTCGGAGGTGACGATCACGAGGGGTCACGGGCTCAAGGGGCGAAGTATAACTCAGATAACAGAGGGATTTTTTTTACACAGAGGGTGGTGGGGGCCTGGAATGCGCTGCCAAGTAGGGTGGTGGAGGCAGGCATGCTGACATCGTTTAAGACTTACCTGGATAGTCACATGAGCAGCCTGGGAATGGAGGGATACAGACGATTGGTCCAGTTGGACCAAGGAGCGGCACAGGCTTGGAGGGCCGAAGGGCCTGTTTCCTGTGCTGTACTGTTCTTTGTTTGTTTGTAATACAGTCTAGGCAACAACAACAACGAGATGGCGCGAGATACCAGAAGGAAGCCGGTATCAAGAGTTAGAGACCTTATGGAGACTGTGGAATCAAAATATAGGCTACTGCAGTTCGGAATCCAAGCACGAACCAAGCTATTTTCAATTGTAGTTTCTACTCTTGTCCTGTTAATTTCAGAAACTCACTTAACTCCTGAAGGCAAAAAGCATCCTTTAACTCCATTCAGTTTCCGTCTCCCCTCAGCTGCACGGTAGCACAGTGGTTAGCACTGCTGCTTCACAGCTCCAGGGGACCTGGGTTCGATTCCCGGCTCGGGTCACTGTCTGTGTGAAGTTTGCACATTCTCCTCGTGTCTGCGTGGGTTTCCTCCGGGTGCTCCAGTTTCCCCCCACAGTCCAAAGATGTGTGGGTTAGGTTGATTGGCCATACTAAAATTGACCCTTAGTGTCCCGAGATGTGTGGGTTAGAGGGATTAGTGGGTAAAATATGTAGGGAAAAGGGGGGTAGGGCCTGGGTGGGATTGTGGTCGATGGGCCGAATGGCCTCTTTCTGTACTGTAGGGTTTCTATGATTTCAGCCATGATTAAAAAATGTACGAACTAACCTTTCCCCATGACTCTGGTGAACTGTCCGGGAATGTCACCTTCAGACACAGGAGCTGCTGCCGACTCTCCGTCACATGTTGAGACACTCTGGGACTGAAAGCCATCAGACGTAGACTCCTTCTCGGCAGCTGCTTTGGTTGTTCGGCTGTCCGTGCCCAGTCCAGGTATGGTATTGGAGGAACTACTGGGGTCTGTGTCGTGTCCCTCTTTGGGGATCATTTGAGGTGGGGTGTAAGCTTTGATCGGGGTTATAATTATTTGCTGCAGCTCCTGAAGCGCATTCCGCAAGTTTCCTCCCTCGAGAATGTCCTGTCGAAAGTACAGCAATTGCTTATTACTTTAATCACCAGGCTGGGATGATTTTCACACTTTTTGACTTAATCATGTTACTAGTCTGTGCGGTAGACAAAATTATTTTCTTATGTCATCCATCCACATGATTTCTGTGACTGAGATGGAGAGTTTGGAGACAAATTTATGCAGAACCGAAGCTCTACGCGACGGTTCTGGAGTCCATCAGATGTGGGGTTGAGATTCATTGCACAGGTGAGGTCACATAGGCACAAAGACGACACTTCCACCATAATCAGATTCGGCTAGATTCAAATCCAGGTCCCAATTGTCACACAGCAAAGCAATGCCCCACTTTTACATATTTACGCATACCCCAACCATCACCAACAGCATTTTTAAAACTATTACTTGCCAAAACGTTAAAAAAGTTAGAGTAATTCAAGTCCAGAACCCAAGAGCAGATATGGATGAAACTAGCTCACCCATCTCCAAACATGAGTGTTAACTACTCCCTCTTTGGCATAGTAAATGAAGACCCCAAAGTTTTACAGACCAAAAGATTCCAGGTTTGATTCCTGGTCTGTATAATTTTAGTAAGAAGTCTCACAACACCACGTTAAAGTCCAACAGGTTTATTTGGTAGCACGAGCTTTCGGTGTGTTGCTCCTTCTTCAGGTGCTCACTCACCTGAAGAAGGAGTGACACTCCGAAAGCTTGTGCTACCAAATAAACCTGTTGGACTTTAACCGGGTGTTGAGAGACATCTTACTGTGCCCACCCCAGTCCAACGCTGGCATCTCCACATCACTGTATAATTTTAGCCAGGATTACAGAAGGATGCTGGGTGCCTACAGCACTGCCCGTCAGTAAGAATCAGCATTTGGAGGAAGGGGAAAATTGGTCAAATTTGTTATTTAAATGGGAGATTGTCATAAATGAGGGATCAGCAGCAAATGGTGCATTACATTAACCTGGACATTTAGGATTTCAAAAGATCTCACTGGGCATAGACTTCCAGGCTTCAGAATGTGTACTTGTGGAATTTGATTTAATGTTACGTAACTGGGATCACCAGGATATTGGATAACTTCACTGATAACAAGCAGACTTTTTTTTTTAAAAGCAATAAACCTATTAGAGGATATTCTTAACATGCCATTTAAAGGGCATTAGAAACGTTTGCACATTAGATCTAAGCAAGCAGATTTTAAATGGAACTATTAACCTTTGACAGATGAGTTGTACAGTACTGTTCAAGTTTTATTTCTAATACTCAAACCTGATTTTCCCCTCAACCACTGAGTGCCAATTAGGAATTCCCGATGGCGGCCATTATGGGGTGGGGGTTGGGGAGAGAGGATGGAGAAAATGAATTCCTGCTCTTGGGCCAGTGACTGAGGCTTGATCGCAGTTATGAATTTATATGATGCGGAGATGCCGGCATTGGAATGGGGTAGGCACAGTAAGAAGTCTCACAACACCAGGTTAAAAGTCCTACGGGTTTATTTGGTGGCACGAGCTTTCGGAGCAGCGCTCCTTCATCAGGTGAGTGAAGGAGCAGCGCTCCGAAAGCTCATGCTACCAAATAAGCCTGCTGGACTTTAACCTGGTGTTGTGAGACTTCTTACTATGAATTTATATCCGATATCTTCGGAAGGTGTGGAACCAAAACAAGAAAGACCCCCTCGACTCACCTTTTCTAAGGATTTCAGCACACCCTGTCGCTCACGTAACTTCTGAATGCTCAGGGCTATTTTGTGCCTTGCCCCCTTTGTGACGTTCTGTAGAACAAAATTTTAAAAATACATTTAATGAGTTGGGTTGGGGGAAGAGGAGAAGAGGGCAGTGAAGAAAACAGGAAGAGGAAAGAGGGGGAAAGAATGAAATAAGATGCTCTATTCCTGATTCCCTTCCAATATCCTCTCTTGAGAAGCCCAACAGCATAGAAATCAACCTCGGGTGGAATTGGGCACATGGGCAATGCCTTCCAGTGGTAGCACCTGGGATCACACAAGTACGCCACCTTAACTGAGGTTATCGGAGGACTGCTGACATCCAGAGAACACGGAGTGCAACAGTACATTAGCGACTGTATTTCGCAGACTTGGGAAGAGCAGAGTACTAGAGTCAGAGGTTTACAGCATGGAAACAGGCCCTTCGGCCCAACCTGTCCATGCCGCCCTTTCTTTTTTAAAAACCCCTAAGCTAATCCCAATTGCCCGCATTTGGCCCATATCCCTCTATACCCATCGTGCCCATGTAACTGTCTAAATGCTTTTTAAAAGACAAAATTGTACCCACCTCTACTACTACCTCTGGCAGCTCGTTCCAGACACTCACCACCCTCTGTGTGAAAACATTGCCCCTCTGGACACTTTTGTATCTCTCCCCTCTCACCTTAAACCTATGTCCTCTAGTTTTAGACTCCCCTACCTTTGGGAAAAGACGAGATCACACTTCACACAAATTTCAAAAGACACAAGGCTAGACTGCATGAAATAATTTTCTATGGTTATAATAGCTTTTGTCTAATCAGCTCTTCCTGCAGCCTTCCACAAGGTTCCTTTTTTTCTAGCTGCCCACCCTCCCTGGCCTACAGAAGTGCCTTGTTGTTAAAATCCTCAGCTGCGAATTCTTTTACAGCCTCACTTCACCCTGGGTGACACAGTGGTCAGCACTGCTGCCTCACAGTGCCAGGGACCCGGGTTCAATTCCAGCCTCGGGTCACTGTGTGGAGTTTGCACGTTCTCCCCGTGTCTGCGTGGGTTTCCTCCAGGTGCTCCGGTTTCCTCCCACATTCTGAAAGACATGCTGGTTAGGGTGCATTAGCCGTGCTAAATTCTCCGTAAGTGTACCCAAACAGGCGCCAGAGTGGGGCGACTGGGGGAAATTTCACAGTAACTTCATTGCAGTGTTAATATAAGCCTGCTTGTGACTAATAAATAAACTTTTTACTTTACTTTTACTTCACCCTGCCTCTAACCTTGTGCCTTTCCTACGTTCAAGATTCTGATTGCTACACATCCCCTTCTCCTCACTACCAATGGCAGAACCTTCAACCACACCAACTTTCTCGCCACAACCCCGCCATTTAATTCTTCCTCTGCCTTCAAAAGCCAAACTGCCCCCTCTTCTCACCATGGCTCAAAATCAGGCTAACTTTGCTCAACTTAGGAATTGGTACAAATTCTTTCTTCATGAAGCATTTTGGGATTCCTCCCCCCCCCCCACATTAAAAGGAACTAAATAAATGCAAGTTATTGGGTGCGTGGAATGGGCTGCCAGCAACGGTGGTGGAGGTGGATTCGATAGGGTCTTTTAAGAGACTTTTAGATAAGTACATGGAACTTAGTAAGATAGAGGGTTATAGGTAAGCCTAGTAATTGCTACAGTAGGGACATGTTCGGCACAACTTTGTGGGCTGAAGGGCCTGTATTGTGCTGTAGTGTTTCTGTTTCTATTGCATATACCATCCCAAACTGTTGTATCTAAAAGTTAAGTTAAAGTTAAAAGCAAAGTTAAAGTTTATTCATTAGTCACAAGTAAGGCTTACATTAACACTGCAATGAAGTTACTGTGAAATTCCCCGAGTCGCCAGTCAAGCACCTGTTTGAGTCAATGCACCCTAACCAGCATCTCTTTCAGAATGTGGGAGGAAACCGGAGCACCCGGAGGAAACCCACGCAGACACGGGGAGAATGTGCAAACTCCACATAGACAGTGACCCAAGTCGGGAATCGAACCTGGGTCCTTGGTGCTGTGAAGCAGCAGTGCTAACCACTGTGCTACCGTGCTGCCCAGGGAGCCAGTTTTTCTCAAGATTAAAAAGGAAATCTGATGTTGACACCAAGTATCGGAAACAAAAAAAAGTGCTCCATGCTCCACCAACATCTCACCCTGAACAACACTATCTGTACTCCATGATTTATAGGGTATTTTAATCAGCTTCGATATTGATAAGGAACAATAATGAAAAATAAATAACTGATAGTCCAATGTGAAAGTCTGGGACCTACTCACTGAGTCTCCCTGGTTTATCGCTCATCAAAAATAAACTTTAGCACTTTAACACTGCTTTGATAATTGCCAAGACACTACAAGACATAATAGTAACCACTCGACTCCAATGCTTGAAGTTTACAAACATACATATTGGGAGCAGGGAGACACCATTCAGCCCCTCTGGTCTGTTCTGCCACGAAGATCATGGCTGCTCTCATTAGCCACATTCCGGCTATGCCCAATAACCTTGTTAGTAAAGAATCTACCTACCACCACCTTAAAGATATCCATCGACTCTGCCTCCACTGCTTCTGGGGAAGAATGTTCCCTCGATTCACCACCCTCAGAAAAAAGAACTCATCTCCACTCTTAAAAATTGTGTCCTCTGGTTCTAGAGGAAACCCCCTCTCAGTAATAGCCGTACTATTTTGATGGACTGTGAGATGGACTACAAGTTTCCACACCTGCCATTTATCAACGTCACTGCGATACACTGATAAAAGACAAACCTGAGACTCCAGCTGATGTTCAGTCAGAGTCATCATCTCTTCGTAGGTTAACTGAGAGAAAAGCGACGCATACTTGTGTAGCCGGAGACTTTTCAACCAAGTGGGCACATCTGCAAAGAAAAGAGAAATGGAATTAATTGGAGCCGGAGCATCAATTCACTGATCTGCTTTATGGCTAGCCGTCCTATAATAAAGATTTCAATTTGTTATACAATGCATAATATAACAATTAGTTATACACCAGACTTACAAATGCCAATACCACTCAACAAACTTGGTCATCGTCAACCTAATATGCAGTCATATCTCAGCAAGGAGCACAGCATCATCCAGTAACAGCCACAGACACCATCCACCCAAACACTACACATCTTACTGCTGTTCACCTCCAACAGTAATCGCTCTAATGATATCACTCCCAGAAAAATGTTTGACTCTTAGATGTGCTACAGATGTAGTATAGTACATCTGTAGTATTCTGTGGTCCTGTGAGGAGCATGGACAGGGTGGATAGGGAGCAGCTGTTCCCTTTAGTTGAAGGATCAGTTACGAAGGGACACAAGTTAAAAGTGAGGGGGGATTTGAGGAAAAACTTTTTTTTTTTAAACCCAGAGGGTGGTGAGGGTCTGGAATGCGCTGCCCTCTATTTAGGTCAAACCAAATAAACAAACTCAGATTAAGTCGGGACAAAGTAAAAGGGGCAGCTCCCCAAAAAGAGGGGGAACAGCCCGAACAGAAATCAAAGTACAAAGGAAACTTAAAAACATCAAATTAAAATGCGATTGTCAGAGTCAATAACGCACCCCAACCCCTGCGGTGCCCAACGGGCGCGGAAGGCGTCAACCGCGCCTGTGGACACCGCATGCTCCCTCTCCAGGGACACCTGGCCGCGAATGTAGCCGCGATAGAGGGGAAGACAGTCAGGATGGACGGCCCCCTCGATTGCCCGCTGCCTGGACCGGTAAATGGTGCGTTTCGCCAGGCCCAGGAGCAAGTTCACGAGGAGGTGGAGGCGGGATGCCTCACATCCTTTAAAAAGTACCTGGATGAGAACTTGGCACATCGTAACATTCAAGGCTGTGGGCCAAGTGCTGGCAAGTGGGATTAGGTGGGAGGTCAGGGCCTTTCATGCGTTGGTGCAGACTCGATGGGCCTCTTCTGCACCTGTCGTATTCTGTGATACTGGAGTGGCTACACAACGCAGACCAGACTCTCTTCCACCAGAGACGGAGAGAGAGAATGGAAAACGTGCCACCCAAGGCACTTCCCACAGACACAATGACAGGATAGAGAAAGCACTGCTCGTAGTCTGGGGTGTGCGGGGAAGCAAAACAAGAGGGAGCGGGAGCAAACAAGAGATGAGGGTTTGAAGCCAGGCCTCAGAGCTGGAATTAATTACTTCTAATTCAGTGCCTTCCAGTTCCCCAGGAATGCAATCACGGAGAAACCAATAGAACCCAAAGAGATCGAAAGCTAAGCAGAGATGAGGGCAGGCAATTTAGCCTAACTCATCCTTTCATAGATGTCTACAGTCACCATCACAGCATCCATTTGCCTTCACTTGGGAGACTATTTAAGGCACTGTAACATTTCAGTTTGATGGCCTTTCATCAAGAAAGAAGAATTGGTATATCTGAAGCGTTAACTCTGTTTTGCTCTCCACAGATGCTGCCAGGCCTGAGTATTTTCACATTTTTGGTTTTTATTTGAGAGTCTTATAGCCATAGAGCAGAAAAGGCCCTTCGGCCCATCGAGTCTGCACTGACAATAACTACCATGAAAGGCACACCAATCCCATTTTCCTGCACTTGTCCCATATCCTTGAACGTTATGATATTTCAAGTGTTCATCCAAATACTTTTTAAAGGTTGTAAGGTTTCCAGCCTCCACTACCTTCCCAGGCAGCGCATTCCAGAATCTCACTGCCCTTGGTGATTTTTTTTCCCTTAAATCCCCTCTGAATTTCCTGCCTCTTATCCTAAAACTCTGCCCCCTCGTGATTGACCCCTCAACCAAGGGGGACAGCTGCCTCCTACTCACCCTGTCCATACCTCACTCTTAGACACCTCGATCACATCCACGCCTCAGCCTTCTCTGCTCTAAAGGGTTAGATTTCCAGCATCTGCAGTATTTTGCTTTGTGCGCCCAAGGAACTGACACCTTCATTTGTCTTCTACTCTTTCGTTATGTTCCAGCTGGGTTATAATTTAAACTAGTTTAATCACTTCTCCTGACATTCTTAGGCTATTACCAGGGCCTTAACTTGTAATAATGGTTTAATCTAACTAACACCACCACATAGACATGGTAGGCCAGAAAGAAAATGCATCTTCTGATTTATTAAGAGCAATGGCTTGAGATTCAGTAGGAATACAAAATACTCAGGAAAAAGGCCAGTAGCGCCAAATGAACCAGGTTATTTGGAATGCATTTACCCTACTTACCTTTTGCCACAATCTCTTCAGACACACTGATGGCGCTTTTAAACTTATACACGATGCCCTCCCATGCAACTTAGTCCACAACATGACTGCATCTCAAAGGTTCCCCTCAACTTGGGATTGGAAAGCTTCATAAGGAATAAACTTCCTGGATCAGCTAAAGTCAATCTCCTTCATAATCCCACCAAGTTAAGCAGGCTACTGTTAAATTCTCTACTTTTACAAGAAAACAAACTTAATCCTTTTAACATTTCTCAATTTAAATTCTTGCTACGTGGAATCACTGCTGCTTAACGCAGCAAACCTTTTGCTGGCATCTTACCTGAATGCTAATGCAATGGATTCTTACAACAGCAACATATTACACACTATCCTCAGAGTACGCCGTGACAAAGTTGTTAACTTAAAGAACAAAGAACAATACAGCACAGGAACAGGCCCTTCGGCCCTCTAAGCCCGCGCCACTCCCTGGTCCAAACTAGACCATTCTTTTGTATCCCTCCATTCCCACTCCGTTCATATGGCTGTCTAGATAAGTCTTAAACGTTCCCAGTGTGTCCGCCTCCACCACCTTGCCTGGCAGCGCATTCCAGGCCCCCACCACCCTCCGTGTAAAATATGTCCTTCTGATATCTGTGTTAAACCTCCCCCCCTTCACCTTGAACCTATGACCCCTCGTGAACGTCACCACCGACCTGGGGAAAAGCTTCCCACCGTTCACCCTATCTATGCCTTTCATAATTTTATACACCTCTATTAAGTCTCCCCTCATCCTCCGTCTTTCCAGGGAGAACAACCCCAGTTTACCCAATCTCTCCTCATAACTAAGTCCCTCCATACCAGGCAACATCCTGGTAAACCTCCTCTGTATCTCTCCAAAGCCTCCACGTCCTTCTGGTAGTGTGGCGACCAGAACTGGACGCAGTATTCCAAATGCGGCCGAACCAACGTTCTATACATCTGCAACATCAGACCCCAACTTTTATACTCTATGTCCTACCCAAGTTTAAACACTATTCACACAAGCTCACTGCAATATATAAAATACATGACTATTATATAGATAATCTTTATTAATCTATACAAGGCACTGGTGAGGCCGCAGCTGGAGTACTGTGTGCAGTTTTGGTCCCCTTATTTGTGAAAGAATATATTGGCCTTGGAGGGACTGCAGAGAAGGTTCACCAGAGAAGGTTACAGGAAGGATGTAAATAAGATTGAAAGAGTGCAGAGAAGGTTCACAAGGATGTTGCCGGGACTTGAGAAGCTGAGTTACAGAGAGAGATTGAATAGGTTGGGACTTTATTCCCTGGAGCGTAGAAGATTGAGGGGAGATTTGATAGAGGTGTATAAGATTTTGATGGGTATAGATAGAGTGAATGCAAGCAGGCTTTTTCCGCTGAGGCTAGGGGAGAAAAAAAACAGGGGGCATGGGTTAAGGGTGAAAGGAGAAAAGTTTAAAGGGAATATTAGGGGGGGCTTCTTCATGCAGAGAGTGGTGGGAGTGTGGAATGAGCTGCCGGATAATGTGGTAAATGCGGGGTCACTTTTAACATTTAAGAAAAACTTGGACGGGTTCATGGATGAGAGGGGTGTGGAGGGATATGGTCCAAGTGCAGGTCAGTGGGACTAGGCATAAAATGGTTCGGCACAGACAAGGAGGGCCAAAAGGCCTGTTTCTGAGCTGTAATTTTCTATGGTTCTATGGTTGATACCGGAGATGAGGGGTGTAGCTTATGAGGAGAGATTGAACAGATTGGGTCTGTACTCGTTGGAGCTTAGAAGGCTGAGGGGTGATCTTATAGAGACATATAAGATAATGAAGGGGCTGGACAGGGTAGAGGTAGAGAGATTCTTTCCACTTAGAAGGGAAACCAGAACTAGAGGGCACAGCCTCAAAATAAGTGGGGGCCGGTTCAGAACAGAGTTGAGGGGGAACTTCTTCTCTCAGAGGGTAGTGAATCTCTGGAATTCTCTGCCCATTGAAGTGGTGGAGGCTACCTCGTTGAATATGTTTAAATCACGGGTAGATAGATTTCTGATCGATAAGAGAATTAAGGGATATGGGGAGCAGATGGGTAAGTGGAACAGATTCGCTTCAGATCAGCCATGATCTTGTTGAATGGCGGGTCAGGCTCGAGGGGCTAGATGGCCTACACCTGCTCCTATTTCTTATGTTCTTATGTTCTTAATTGGGAGGTAGAGCAAATCGTGTGGATGAAAACAGCAAGTTGAGGTAGTTTGACCAAGTCAGTTAAATGTGGCAGATGCAGCTCGATGTGAGGAAATGAGAGGTAATTCATCTGGAAACCAAGACAGACCAAAACTGAATATTTTCATAATGGTTCGGATGGGATTTGGGTGCTCATGTACACAGATCATTCAAAGCGAGTTAATGCATGACAATTTATATTTATGCAACAACTTCAGCATACTAAAACATTTCAAAGTGCTTCACAGCAGCATTATGAAAGAGAATTCGATACCAAGCCATATATTTTAAAAAAGAGATATTAGGACAGGACAGGTGACACATTGAGGGATGGTGAGTTCAGGGAGGCAATTTCAGAGCTTGGGCTTTGTAGGCGAAAGCATGACCAATGGAAAAGGCCAGAATTGGACCAGCAAAGAAATCTCAGAGGGGGTTGGAGGAGGTTACAGCGATAGTAAAGGTCAAAACAATGAATCAACTTGAAAACATAGGGTGAAGATTTTTTTAAAAAACCAAGGAGTTCCCACCCTCGGAGCCAACACAGGTCAGCAAGCACAGGGGTGATGGATGAACAGGCACTGGAACGAGTTAAGATGCAGGCGGTGGGTGGCACAGTGGTTAGCACTGCTGCCTCTCAGTGCCAGGGACCCGGGTTTGATTCCCAGACTACTCTCTTACATAGAAAAACTACAGCACAATGCAGGCCCATCAGCCCACAAAGTTGTGCCGAACACGTCCCTACCTTAGCGATTACTAGGCTTACCTATAACCCTCTATCTTACTAAGTTCCATGTACTTATCTAAAAGTCTCTTAAAAGACCCTATCGAATCTGCCTCCACCACTGTTGCTGGCAGCCCATTCCACGCACCCACCACCCTCTGAGTGAAAAACTTACCCCTGACATCTCCTCTGTACCTACTCCCCAGCACCTTAAACCTGTGTCCTCTTGTGGCAACCATTTCAGCCCTGGGAAAAAGCCTCTGACTATCCACTCGATCAATACCTCTCAACATCTTATACACCTCTATCAGGTCACCCCTCATCCTTCGTCTCTCCAAGGAGAAAAGGCCGAGCTCACTCAACCTATCCTCATAAGGCATGCTCCCCAACCCAGGCAACATCCTCGTAAATCTCCTCTGCACCCTTTCTATGGCTTCCACATCCATCGTGTAATGAGGCGACCAGACCTGAGCACAGTACTCGGCAAGTGTGGTCTGACCAGGGGTCCTATATAGCTGCAACATTACCTCACGACTCCTAAACTCAATTCCTTGATTGATGAAGGCCAGTACACCATATGCCTTCTTGACCACAGCCTCAACCTGCACAGCTGCTTTGAGCGTCCTATGAACTCGGACCCCAAGATCCTTCTGATCTTCCACACTGCCAAGAGTTCTACCATTATTATATTCCGCCATCCTATTTGACCTGCCAAAATGAACCACCTCACACTTATCTGGGTTGAACTCCATCTGCCACTTTTCCGCCCAGTCTTGCATCCTATCAATGTCTCGCTGCAACTTCTGACATCCCTCCACACACCACCTGACCCTGGCCAGACAGAAGCAAGACAGAAGCCTGGCAGCAATTCAATTTTATTTCAATTCAATTTCCTGGTCAGGGAATGAAGATCTGGGGGCGGCATGGTGGCCCAGTAGTTAGCACTGCTGCCTCACAGCGCCAGGGACCCGGGTTCGATTCCCGGCTTGGGTCACCAACTGTGTGGAATTTGCACGTTCTCCCCATGTCTGCGTGGGTTTCCTCCAGGTGCTCTGGTTTCCTCCCACAGTCTGAAAGACGTGCGGGTTAGGGTGCTTTGGCTGTGCTAAATTCTCCCTCAGTGTAACCGAACAGGCACTGGAGCGTAGCGACTAGGGGATCTTCACAGTAACTTCATTGCAGTGTGAACGTAAGCCTACTTGTGACACTAATAAATAAACTTTAAAAAAATGAAGTCATCGATTGGCTAATGGAAAATATCAAGGAAGCTGAAACAAAGGGAAGGAAGTTTTGTTGCAATTTTTTCTTAAGGGTCTTGGTTAGATCCCATCTGAAGCACCACATTCAGTATCGGGTGCCACACCTCAAAAACAGTCTTAGAAGGGGTACAGGATAGCTGCATGGGAGGACATCGTGTGCAAGTTTAAAAGCGCCATCAATGTGTCTGAAGAGATCGAGGGTAAAGATGAGCCAGTAGGGTAAATCCATCCAAAATAACCTGGTTCATTTGGCGCTAATAGCCTTTTCCTGAGCATTTGTATTCCTACTGAATCTCATGGTAATATCCAGGGCTTGAAGGTTTAGATTAAATTAAGAGAACCAGTTGCATAAACTTGACTTGCACCCCCATAATTTTAGCAGCTTGAAAGGGGATTTTAACAGAGGTGGTTTTCATGTGAGTAAGGGGATACAGGGTCGATACAGAGAAATGAATCCCCTGGTGGAAGAATACAGAAACCAGCCTCCCATCCATTGACTCTGTCTACACTTCCCGCTGCCTCGGAAAAGCAGCCAGCATAATCAAGGACCCCACGCACCCCGGACATTCTCTCTTCCACCTTCGGGAAAAAGATACAAAAGTCTGAGGTCACGTACGAACTGACTCAAGAACAGCTTCTTCCCTGCTGCCATCAGACTTTTGAATGGACTTACCTTGCATTAAGTTGATCTTTCTCTACACCCCAGCTACGACTGTAACACTACATTCTGCACTCTCTCGTTTCCTTCTCTATGAACAGTATATATTTTGTCTGTATAGCGCGCAAGAAACAATACTTTTCACTGTATACGAATACATGTGACAATAATAAATCAAATCAATCTTAAAATTAGAGCTTAGGATATTTAAGATTGAGATCAGGGAGCACTTCTTCACAAAGGGGTTGGAAATCTGGAATTTCCCCCTCCAAAAGGTCATCAATATCTGGGGTCAAGACAGGCAGAGTTTTATTAAATAGCCATCGAGAGATATGGATCAATGATCAATTCATTTTAGGAGGATCAGCCCCCTCCTGTTCCTATCACAGCCCCACAAGTTGGAAATAAGTTTAAAAAGTTGAGATTTTCTTCTCTTTCTTGTGACCTTGTAACATCCATCACTGATTGAGCCGAGACACATACAGATGCCCCTGCCTAAGAGGTCTTCTGACACCAGTTTGCGCTCAGCTATCATGAGAGAAAGCGTTTTGATGCAACTAACATTTGGGTTTTTCCTTCTGTATGAGAAAGGGGAAAAGGGAAGAGAAAGAAAAACTGTAGGAGGTATCGATCCATTTGAGACCAAAAAAAAAGTGACTAGTTAGCGAGGAACTAAAACCCTACACACCAACCCATTGGTATTCCACTCTCCCAGTCTAGCCAACTAATACAGCAACATTTCATGACATATTTCTTAGAATCTTAGAAACCCTACAGCACAGAAAGAGGCCATTTGGCCCATCGAGTCTGCACCGACCACAATCCCACCCAGGCCCTACCCCGGTATCCCTACATATTTACCCACTAATCCCTCTAACCTACGCATCCCAGGACACCAAGGCAATTTCAGCATGGCCAATCCAACCTAACCCGCACAGCTTTGGACTGTGGGAGGAAACCGGAGCACTCGGAGGAAACCCACACAGACACGAGGAGAAAGTGCAAACTCCACACAGACAGTGACCCAAGCCAGGAATCGAACCCAGGTCCCTGGAGCTGTGAAGCAGCAGTGCTAACCACTGTGCCGCCGTGCCGCATAATAACGGATTTCCCAGCACTGAAATGCACCTTCCAAATTTGGCCACCGATATTCTATTTTTGACTAACATCATCAAAATGGTGGTTGCGACAACACTCAATATTTAAAGCTGATTATCGGACTGAGAATCAAATGATCAAACTGAAACAGCCAATAAATATATTTCAACGTCCAAGTATATTGTATTCCCACATACTTGGGAAATCTATACAAGCAAGGGCGGCACGGTAGCACAGTGGTTAGCACTGCTGCTTCACAGCTCCAGGGACCTGGGTTCGATGCCCGGCTTGGGTCACTGTCTGTGTGGAGTTTGCACATTCTCCTCGTGTCTGCGTGGGTTTCCTCCAGGTGCTCCGGTTTCCTCCCACAGTCAAAGATGTGCGGGTTAGGTTGATTGGCCATGCTAAAAATTGCCCCTTAGTGTCTTGGGATGCGTGGATTAGAGGGACTAGTGGGTAAAATATGTAGGGGTATGGGGGTAGGGCCTGAGTGGGATTGTGGTCGGTGCAGACTCGATGGGCCGAATGGCCTCTTTCTGTACTGTAGGGCTTCTATTCTATTCTAAGCCACCCAGACTACTCTCTTACACCACCTAACTCTGGCCAGACAGAAGCAAGACAGAGACCTGGCAGCAACTCAATTTTATTCCAATTCAATTTCCCAGTCAGGGAATGAAGATCTCGGGGCTGCACGGTGGCACAGTGGGTTAGCACTGCTGCCTCGCAGTGCCAGGGACCCGGGTTCGATTCCCGGCTTGGCTCACTGTCTGTGCGGAGTCTGCACTTTCTCCCTGTGCCTGCGCGGGTTTCCTCCGGTTTCCTCCCACAGTCCGAAAGACGTGCTGGTTAGGTGCTAAATTCTCCCTCAGGGTACCCGAACAGGTGCCAGAGTGTGGTGACTGGGGGATTTTAACAGTAACTCCATTGCAGTGTTAATGTCAGCCTATCTGTGGCACTAATAAATAAACTTTAGGCTGGGGAGACGGGTGCAGTGCAAATGAAAACTGAAGGTGAGAAAAAGAAACAGCCTCGAACACCACAAATGGTTGAGAAAACCTTAAATCAGGTTTTTATATTCTGAACAACTGGATTGTCATGATTTGCTGGAGGAAGCAATATCATTGGTATGGTTTCAGAAACGCATAATGTTGGGTGCATGAACTCTTCATGTTGTTGGATCTCAACAGCACTACAAGGGGGTAAAATGTCTATTCCTATGACGGAAGTAATTTGGATATGATGAATTGAAAGCACACCATATACTGGCTTAATTCCAAGTCTTACTTGAATATATTGGCACAAATCCATGAAATAAGCATCGCAGAAACACTGGGAGGTTTGAGCAAGGAATAATTCTTGTTCTGTTCAGGTTTTATCTAACACTTTAGTTCACAAGTTTAAAACCCTGACATTTCCTACACTGGAGGAGCAAGTTTCACCCAAACCGCTGCCTGCATTTTGGAGAATTCCTAACACACCTAATTGCCTCGAGGAACCAGAGATGTAAGTGACAATCTGTTGATAATACTATTAGTAGGCTTGGAAAGGCAATTAAATTCTGTAGGCCTGAGTCAGTAGAGTGGGTGGAACGGAGGATAAATATCACAGGATGTGGGAAAACTTCCATATTAGAAGCATCTATTTCCCCGAGTCATATTACAAGGCAACTACTCAGTTTTAAATTGCTTCATAAACCAAGCACGCGAGGCTCCAGCAACTTATGAATGTCATCATAACACACGGATGGGTTACTACCTGGGAACACCTCAGGCATTCACTGTATTAGACAGCAAATGCATACAGAGGGGAAGAAACATATATAGAGAAACTGAAATGGAATTAATGTGCCTAAATCATTCCTATCAGATATCAGAAAAATATTGACATCCTGTTGAATTAGACACACCCTCCCAGATTTCATCTGTTGCACCACAACACTGCTCATCACCTGAGCACTATCTGCATCAAGAACAGGCACTCGGTTGACACAGCAAAGGACAGCAACCATGAGCACAAGTAAACACATTTGCAGGAGTGGAAAAAGCTGCTTTGTTGTGATTTCCAAGAACATAGAAGAGCCTTTTCTCTTACCCTCTACAGACGCAATCGTGTTATTTACCCATTTTGGTGCCTGCCGACACGGACGTCACTCGCGACTTTCCAACTGCCAAACACCACCAACTTAAAACTACTCCAAACACAAACTTTAGGACGACAATCACAAGGTACCTCTGCACGTTATTCAGTGACTACCAGTGCAAAGGAGGTCAGGATTTGTGATTTCCCTCTCCCCTTGGTCCAAAAGCCTGTAAACACTCTGAGTACGAGCCCAGGTAATCATTCAGACGAATATCAGAGGGCGCCCGACACCCACGATGCTATATTACAACAGTCACCACCCTCGGAATCAGCTTTTAGATGGTAAGTTACTCGAAGGCCAAAACTGCATGTTCCAGTGGAATATTCAAGGAAAAGGGAGATTTCACAGTTTCCCAGCGACCAATGCCTTCTAGGATAGAACGTATAGAACGTTGGTTCGGCCGCATTTGGAATACTGCGCCCAGTTCTGGTCGCCACACTACCAGAAGGACGTGGAGGCTTTAGAGAGAGTGCAGAGGAGGTTTACCAGGATGTTGCCTGGTATGGAAGGGCTTAGTTATGAGGAGAGATTGGGTAAACTGGGGTTGTTCTCACTGGAAAGACGGAGGATGAGGGGTGACCTAATAGAGGTGTATAAAATTATGAAAGGCATAGATAGGGTGAACGGTGGGAAGCTTTTTCCCAGGTCGGTGGTGACATTCACGAGGGGTCATAGGTTCAAGGTGAGGGGAGGGGAGGTTTAACACGGATATCAGAAGGACGTTTTTTTTTACACAGAGGGTGGTGGGGGCCTGGAATGCGCTGCCGGGCAAGGTGGTGGAGGTGGACACACTGGGAACGTTTAAGACTTATCTAGATAGCCACATGAACGGAGTGGGAATGGAGGGATACAAAAGAATGGTCTAGTTTGGACCAGGGAGCGGCGCGGGCTTGGAGGGCCGAAGGGCCTGTTCCTGTGCTGTATTGTTCTTTTGAAGAGGGTGCCATGGAAAAGGATGGATAAAACAGGTGGCTTAACTCAGTTGCCTGTCAAATATTTATTGGCTGCCATATTTGCCCGCCAGTCACTGGAATTCTAAATAATTTACCGTGGCGAGTATGGAGACATTTTTGGAAGTGCGATAAGGTGCTATGTAAACGCAAGTCTCTCTTTCTAAAACGACTGCAACTTCAAAAGGTAGTCTGTTTAAAGGCTCACTGGATGAAAAAAAAAATTCTGAACAATGAAGAATTCTATTCAGTCCGGCTACAGGAGTCAGCATCTATAAAGTTCATCAGTTCATGCTGATGCTTCTATTTACTGTTCTGGAAAAAAGATTCAAAAGGCTCTTGCTACCAAATAATACACAGGAAAAATAAAGAGATCAACAAATGGAATATTTTTCAATGACCGGAATCTATTCCAAGATATTTTCTGAGTTATTGATCAAACAATGTTACTGCCTTTCCCACCGACTGATAAAGATTTGCATACTGGCGAGGCACAAAGGACAGTTGCAGAATGAACACTGTATACAGCTGTATCCAAGCAATAGCACCCCTACGCAGAGCAAACGAAATATATTCGATGCGACACCGACTAGATCTTTCACAGATCAGAACCAACTATCCACCTCATCTCAGTTGCCTTCGCCGATCCTAGATGGGTTGGGCTGTCGGCTCCCAACACATTGGTCTTGTGTGACCAACAGCCATCTCAATGCAAACTGGTCGCATTCAGTAAGACTAGCCATCGGGTTCTTTAAAAAATCCTCACTTTGCTCTCCATTTCAATGCCCTTCCTGATAACTGTGCCAACAGATCTGGGCGAAAGGGTTTTCCACCTATCCCCTCAACTTACTCCTAACTTCCTAATCTTTATGACAGACTTTCAGCCCAAACTCTAGGCAGTTCAATCACATTTTCTGAGCCAATAACCTGGTCATTGTCTCTTACCTTTCATGCCACTCCCTTCCTCCTGAAATGTGTTGCGACTTGACCCCTGTTCCTCTGTCTGCTCACTGCCGCCACTGCCAGAGGAGGCTATGCTGCTCTGCGGGGAGAGTGGTGCATGGTCTGATGGGGCGTAGACTGCCCTGGTACGCAGGTCGTCTGGAGACATCCACTCGCTGACCACAGACTGGTTTGTCATATTGATCGGTGGGGTGAGGGAAACTGAGCGCTTCAGAGGACTGTGGTTGGTTTGGGTTTGGCCTTGGAGAACTGAAAATTAAAAATGGCACATTAATTTATTTTAAAAATTTAAAAATGAAGAAACTTGCTCCGTCCTGCAACAAATAGTGGGCAAAACAAAAAGAAAATATTTAAAAAGATGGGGTTTCAGGAATTCAGTCCTGGTCAGTCCTGCAAAAAGAGTAACTAGCTCCCCAGCCTGACTCAAATTACAAAATGTTAATCTCTAATAATTGACATTGCTGTGCATCTGTGTTAAATATGTTAAAATCATATCTACTATGTGAACCTAAAATGGCCTTGGTAATCTAAATCAGTGATGGATGGGCTCTGCATGCAGCTTTAGAAAAGCAAGCTGAGAGAACCCGCTTCCTGATCTGCCTCCACTCCTGTCAATCAAAGAGTCTATTGCCAAAATGATAAATGCCTCTTGATCGCTCCAGATCCGTGCTCAAAACCACATGGTACTCCAACCCTACAAACACCATCTCTAATGTTCTTCTCCAAACTTTGGCCAACTTAAGCCAAGACACAACAGTGTGATTTAAAACTGAGGACTCTCTAAGAATCTCTCCATATTTGCCGAGATCTGAAAAGTATGACTCAAAGCAGAAACCATTCTCTCACACACACACACATACAAATAAATGCCCATTCCGAGATCCAAACGTGTAGAATTATAAACAATGTACAAGGAAACAATTATAACATTATTTTAAACTTTCCTTTGCACTTTTAATATCCCAGAACTGATGTGGAGTTCTGCACCTGGAAAAACTTGATTACCTGTGAAGACTCGCATTCCAACCATTCTCTTGTAATTGAGTCTGTGTCTATTTATGCCCTGTTTGTGAACCCAACTCTCCACTCACCTGATGAAGGGGCAACGCTCCGAAAGCTTGTGCTACCAAATAAACCTGTTGGACTTTAACCTGATGTTGAGAGACTTCTTACTGTGCCTATCCCAGAATTAGAATGTTGTTAATAGGAAAATGTATCTTTCCACCACGAAAACAGTGTTGTAAAAAGTGACTCCAACTATGAAAGGAATTTTAACAAATACTCAAGGACATTATCGGACGGTATGGTGGCACAGTGGTTAGCACTGCTGCCTCTCAGTGCCAGGATCTTGGTTCAATTCCAGCCTTGGGTGACTGTGTGGCGTCTGATCGTCCTCGCCGTGTCTGCGTGGGTTTCCTCCAGGTGCTCCAGTTTTCTCCCACAGTCCAAAGATGTGCCGGTTAGGTAGATTGGCCATGCTAAATTGCCCTTTAGCGCCAGCGGGATTAGCAGGGCAAATACGGGGGGGTTACGGGGGATAGGGCTTGGCTGGGATTGTTGTCGGTGCGGACTTGATGGGCCAAATGGCCTCCTTCTGCACTGTCGGGATTCTGTGATTCGAACCAAGGAAGGGGAGGGTGCTCATAGATTGTAGCTAGTGAAAACTAAACACTGATTAACATTTGCAAAGGCTCAAATGGGCAACACTATAAAAAAGAAATGGAGTATGCGCTGTGTGTACAGACTAGAAACTTTACTGACTTTGTTTCAAAGAACAGTAGCTCTCAAAATGGGGTCTGTAGAGACACAAAGGGTACCGGAGAGTGTGCAGTGGTCAAGAGTAAGTGAATGAAAAGTGGCCGGAGGCATACTCTTGCTTTCCCTGTGCATGCTGGCTGGGCTGTGCTTTCCCCATACTCCTGCCAAGGATAGACAGACTCTGTAGTGTGAAACAAGCACACCCACCTCATTGATACCGATAAATAAATGCCCGTTTTCTTAAAAACAGTATTAAAACACACTTTACATGCAGCACTTTCATTTTAAGATTGTGTGGGGATGGGGATGTGATTACTAATCCGTTGGAAAAAGACATCCGACTACCAAAGAGAGAAACACAACTATAGACAGGCCTCTCAAATAAATGGTAATCATCAGATCTTACTCACACAAAGCATATTAAATTTTGTTAACTTCCCTGCTCCATCTGGATTACTGTTAGTTAGGTGCTGCTGATCCTACGGTAGGTTCATGGGATTGTTTTTGACAGTAAATTATTGATAGGCTACAATCCAATCCTGACCAAACAATTGTGCATATACGTCCCTACAGGAATTAATGGACAATGATCAGGAGTAGGAGGACATAAATTTTCCACCACCTAGTTGAGACCAGCTGCTGTTGCCTTAATTGAGATCAGCTCAGACTGACTAGGCCCCTGAACACACCCTAATCCACAGGGAAACTCTTACTTTTAAAAAGTCGTCCTTTTTCTAGTTCTGTCCCAGTTTTTGCACCCACCACATGGTACAGGGAACATGTTCTGCTCTCGTATTTCTACCAATGCCACCCAAATCAGTAATCCCGTTAATTTTTCATCTCCCTCGGCCATGGAGAGAGATCAATAATAATTCCCTCGTCAATCCAGCTAATCCAATTCAGGTGACCATTTTTGTCTGTTTTGCAGTTTCACATTCATGGAATCCCTACAGTGCAGGAGGCGGCCATTTGGCCCATCGAGTCTGCACCGACCACAATCCCACCCAGGCCCGATCCCTATAACCCCATGCATTTACCCTAGCTAGTCCCCTAGACAGTAAGGGGCAATTTAGCATGGCCAATCCACCTAACCAATAAATCTTTGGAATGTGGGAGGAAACCGGAGCACCCGGAGGAAACCCACGCAGGCACGGGGAGAACGTGCAGAGTCCGCACAGACAGTGCCCCGAGCCAGGGTCCCGGGCGCTGTGAGGCAGCAGTGCTAACCACTGTGCCACCCCATTGAATAATGGCTACTGACAGATATATTTTTGTATATAAAGGTTCAAGATATTGGCTGTGAGCTGTTCATGCTCCAACTGAATTACAGGATAACATGAACTGCATACAATGATTGCTAATGTTTATAGGAGCTCCCTTCAACTTGTGCAGTTTAAAGTTTATTTATTTGTCACAAGGCTTACATTAACACTGCAATGAAGTTACTGCGAAATTCCCCTAGTCCCCACACTCCGGCGCCTGTTCAGGTCAATGCACCCTAACCAGCACGTCTTTTCAGCTCAATTAGAAGTAGAAGTTGAATTTTTCAGTTTAATTAGAAATTTTAATTCTTGTAATTCTAGCTTCAAACCTTAGAAGTGTTCTTTAGACAATCTGTTTGGCTTTTGGTTTTCCTAACAAATGCCACTTTATATTAATGATGTGGAGATGCCGGCGTTGGACTGGGGTAAACACAGTAAGAAGTTTGACAACACCAGGTTAAAGTCCAACAGGTTTATTTGGTAGCAAAAGCCACACAAGCTTTCGAGGCTCTGAGCCCCTTCTTCAGGTGAGTGGGAATTCTGTTCACAAACAGAACTTATAAAGACACAGACTCAATTTACATGAATAATGGTTGGAATGCGAATACTTACAACTAATCCAGTCTTTAAGAAACAAAACAATGGGAGTGGAGAGAGCATCAAGACAGGCTAAAAAGATGTGTATTGTCTCCAGACAAGACAGCCAGTGAAACTCTGCAGGTCCACGCAACTGTGGGAGTTACAAATAGTGTGACATAAACCCAATATCCCGGTTGAGGCCATCGTCGTGTGTGCGGAACTTGGCTATCAGTTTCTGCTCAGCGACTCTGCGCTGTCGTGTGTCGCGAAGGCCGCCTTGGAGAACGCTTACCCGAATATCAGAGGCCGAATGCCCGTGACCGCTGAAGTGCTCCCCAACAGGAAGAGAACAGTCTTGCCCGAGTTATATTAACTCTGTGTGATGGTCTCAGTTGATCAATGAGCTAAAGACCCTGAGGGGGTTCTGGAACTTTCCCATTGATAGAAGTCTCACAACACCAGGTTAAAGTCCAACAGGTTTATTTGGTAGCACAAGCCACTTGCTTTCGGAGCGCTGCTCCTTCATCAGGTTAGTGGGATTTCAGTTCACAAACAGATTAGCACTGCTGCCTCACAGCACCAGGGACCCAGGTTCAATTCCGGCCCTGGTCACTGTCTGCGAGGAGTTTGCATGTTCTCCCCGTGTCTGCGTGGGTTTCTTCCGGGTGCTCCGGTTTCCTCCCACAGTCCAAAAATGTGCGGGTTAGGTTGATTGGCCGTGCTAAATTGCCCTTTAGTGTCAGAGGGATTAGCAGGGTAAATTTGTGGGGTTACGGGGATAGGGCCTGGATGGGATTGTGGTTGGTACAGACTCGATGGGCCGAATGGCCTCCTTCTGTACTGTAGGGATTCTATGAAATAGTTTTGATCAAATGGGGGGAGCAATAGCAAAATTTGGAGAAAATGACTGGAAGGTATGACCACGAATCACATAAATGAGTAATCATGAGTTGTCTTCTAAAAGGTGCCATCTTGCCTGATCCCCTTCAGTTACTGCTCCACCTCTGGTGGCTGTGCCTTCAGCTGTCAGGGTTCTAAACTTTGGAATTCCCTCCCCAAACCTCTCTGTATCTCTTTCCTCTTTTAAGATCTTCCTTAAAACAGATCTTTGACCTATCTGCCCCAGGTTCCCTTTCTGGCTTGGGTCACTGTCTGTGCGGAGTCTGCACGTTCTCCCCCTGTCTGAGTGGGTTTCCTCCGGGTGCTCCGGTTTCCAAAGATGTGCGGGGTTAGGTTGATTGGCCATGCTAAATTGCCCCTTAGTGTCCTGGGATGCATTGGTTAGAGGGATTAACGGGGCAAATATGTGGGGTTACAGAGATAAGGCCTGGGTGGGATTGTGGTTGGTGCAGGCTCAATGGGCCAAATGGCTTCCTTCTGCACTGTAGGGATTCTATGATATCTCATGTGGCCCTCTATCAAATTCTGGCCTGCTCTACAAGGCTAGTGAGTAGGGCTTTGGGACATTTTATTACATTATTAATACAAGTTGCTGTTGTCTAATATCAATTGACTGCCACAAGCTTTTAATATGCAAGAATGTTCAAATCCCAACACCAAGTAGTGCAGGGGAGACCTCTTTGGTAATTAAAAACTCACCAAAAAATAGAATTAGCTCTTTTTAACTTTATTTAAATTTGAACATTCACAAGCTTAAGTCAGGCTACCAGCTACACTGCTTTGGGAAACATTCACTCAGTTAAAAGAAAAGGTTAAGCGGTGAATCAGTGCAGGAGAGGAAGTTGGCCCATCATCTTTTCCTACTTCACATTCCTGACTCCGTCTTGGGGATGGGGAGAGGGAGGAACGTCTATGGCTTCTTTCACTGAGTTGCTGTTTCTGCACTGCAATCTCCCACTACGTTTCCCCCCCCCCCATTAAATAGTAAACACCCTCTCCCACTCACTGCTGAAAATAGACGCGTTATTCCTAAGGCAGCAGCTGGATGGATTTTCTATTCAGCAGAGATCTGAACACAATGAAAACCCTGTAAGATCAACCTCTGGGACGTTGCTTGGCTGAATACCTGCATGGCACACAGAGAACGTAGCACTGATATATTCAGCATTGAGAATGAATCAGCTCTCCCAGTGATGAGTAATTTTAACGGAAAGTGGATTAAACAATTCAAATCGAGGTGATAAGGGGGCTTTTCCCATTCCTTTAAATTTCTACCCGAGCCTGCTCTCATTCCATCTTTTCTCTGTAAGCTACATCACAGAATCCCTACAGTTGTTACTCCGCTAATTCTCTTCCTTTTCACCAGGGACAGAGGAAAGAATGGTGTAGTGCAGGCAAGGCAAACTTTCAATTCAGCATTTAATATTGTACAGCGCAGCCAATAGCTTCCAGAGGGAAGCATTTCCATCAGCTAGAATATCCGACCACCCTCATTATACAAAATTTCCTCATTCAGGAGAGGCACAGCATATTAAAATGCCCCAGAGACAGATCAGACAACCAAGTTGACAAACTAGGCACATTTCCTGAGGTATGCAAACACAGCCGAGAGAGACAGGGATCACACAAGTATGTTAAATATGTAAATCTCTGCCAGGGCAAACTCTTCACATAAACCTCAGTTAGTGAAAACAGATGAGGATGACGACAACATTTGTGTGGGATGAAGCTATTGC
Organism: Mustelus asterias; assembly: GCF_964213995.1. Classification (NCBI taxonomy): domain Eukaryota; kingdom Metazoa; phylum Chordata; class Chondrichthyes; order Carcharhiniformes; family Triakidae; genus Mustelus; species Mustelus asterias. The sequence continues at coordinate 40,417 of NW_027590912.1, forward strand.
ATTAGCACATAGGTTAGTCAGAGCAGACATTAAAATAGTTCATAGGCATTTTAACTTTTTTTTAAAAGGGAGAAAATGGAGATCTCTTGAACCCATAATGGTTTGCCCTTTCTTTTAACGTTTATTTATTGTCACAAGTAAGGCTTACATTAACATTGCAATGAGGTTACTGTGAAAATCCCCGAGTTGCCACACTCCAGCGCCTGTTTGGGTACACTGAGGGAGAATTTAGCACGGCCAATGCACCCTAACCAGCACGTCTTTCGGACTGTGGGGGGGAAAACCGGAGCACCCCGGAGGAAACCCACGCAGACACGGGGAGAATGTGCAGACTCCGCACAGACGGTGACCCAAGCCAGGAATCGAACCCGGGTCCCTGGCGCCATGAGGCAGCAATGCTAACCACTTGTGCCACCATGCCTGCCACCATTGAGACAGCTTTGTAATAATTTAAAAGAAATATCAATCCACATTTCTTTAAAAAGGCATTTGGGCCAAAGTGATCCAGCATAGCTCCAGAGCACTGAAGAGACAAAGCGATGAGTACATATTCAAGCTCACCATTCCCTAATCATAGAGAAAGGTCATTCAACGCTCAGACTCATCAGTCTGGCATGTTATTGAAGGATGACTTCCCAACAGAAGGTAAAAATGCAAAGTAGTCCGAGCAGTCAGCTCAAGGCACTGCTGGCTGATGTCCGGGAACTTAATTGCCTGGGTGAAATCATAGCTAGGGAATAGTACACGATGTGAATGTTTTCCCCAAATTGACCATTCTTCTTTCTTCATTTCAATTAGTCACACCAGGACAATTTTCTTTAGTAGTCTAACAGAGTCTGTAGTACATTTTACACAGATTGAGACTATAGAAAATACCAAGCCCCTCTCCGTATTATGTGGGAGCAAGATTATAGTATTTACAGCACCGAAAAGAGTCGTTCGGCTCAACAGGCCATGCCTATGCTTATGCTCCATACAACTAAAATACATTGGCAAAGCAGCTGATCTCTGCTCCACACTTCCCACTGGTACCAAAGAAGATTAGATTGCACAAGTATCCTTGTGACACACCAAAGCCAACCAAGTAACAACCGATTTCCCCCCCCGATCTCTGGAGAGAACCTTTAAACGGCGCCAGTTAGTCAATTTCTATTCCATCAAACTTGCCTCATTACGATGTGCAGTGAACTGAGTATCACAGCATCAGTCATATGCAAGAGTTGTGCATTTAAGCCACATTTGAGACTCAATCAACACGAACACCCATCTTCTGGCTTGCCAGGAAAGATCCCAGCAGGGAAAGCAGTGTGAAATTTGTCTATCTGGCCTGTGATGGCAAGAACCAGGTAGCAGACAGATGTCAGTGGTTGCTTTACACTGGCATTTCAGCATCAGAGAAAGGTGCAAAAGCACCCTTGTGTACTTCAATGTAATAGAGTACAGAACTTGCCATATTCCAGAATAAAACCCTAATCAGAACTTGTCTACTGCCAACAAGTTTTTAAACAGTGGCATCTCATTACAGCTGATTGAAGTCTATCATTTTATTTCCTCTGGTTTTGTCTGCATATCGTTCACAGAGAGCCCAAGATGCATAATTTTAGTTGACTGCACAGAGGAGAAAAACAGCTGTAGATATGTACTGCCTTCAGGCATTTTTGTTCCAAGCTATATATAGGCCGACACCACTGGCACGGTCGAGTACTGAATGTTCTCTGTAGCTTTTATAACGCACATGTTTTCGATTATGTAACATCTGCAACAGACATTTTCTGAGTTGCTTTAATAAGTTATTTTCTCCTTCCTGGACTATGTTTTTTGCCCTTCAGCAAGAGGGCGGACAATTGAAATGCTCTCAGGCCTCTGCCAATGCCAGTCAAACCAAAACCAGATGCATGAGAGAGAGAGAGAGAGAGAGCTTGGTGATTTTCTAGGCCGTTTTATCTTTGAGAGAGAAAGTGCTGCTCTGCCTTTCTTTCCCCTCCCCCCATTCCAAGATATGCAGCCATGTCCTGAAACCTGTGGTGACAATTTGTAATCTATTCTATGGCAGTTTGCTGGAACAACTCACTGAACTGCCCAAATATTTCTGCTGCTAAAACACTCTGGAGAGGAGTGGATGGAACAAGTGAATGATTCTTAAAATATGTCAAAGTAGTCAAAGATTTCTGGCTTAAAAGTGCACTTGGCGCAAATGCAGTTAGACTACCCAAGTTAATCCAGCAAACTGCAACTTTTTTTCCTCCACTTCTAAAATGTTAATGGTTGAGATGCCATTCCATTAGGTGCGACCCACCCTTTAGTAGGGGAGCTAAGAGTATTGACAAACTTTTCGACCATAAAGAACATCAAAGTCAGGATAGATTCTTGACAGAAGTCACTGATAGCTACTCTTGATAGATTTCAGCCTGGGGTGCTGAGGACAATGTTAACATCTCACTTATTGTGCAGCCATGCCCACCCCCCCCAGCCAAACAGGGATCAAGAACTGAACCTAGGGCCACGTTCGTAGTGCCTCTACCGCTGGGTCATTGTAAGGAGCTCCGTTTAGCAGTTTTGCAACTATTTTGTGCAATGTAGAAGTTTGAGTACACAAATAAAATTTACCTGCAAAAATATAAAGCCTTAAAACCAAGGCAAACTGGCACGTTCACCACTTTGCATTACTAAGAGCATAAAAACATAAATAACAATAGATCATTCAAACCCTTCAGCCTGTTCCTCAATTCAATACAACTGATCTTCAACCTCAAATCTCCCTTCCTCCCTGTTCTTCATATGCCGAGAGATCACAAATCAATTTCATAGAATCCCTACAGTGCAGAATGAGGCCATTCAGCCCATCGAGTCTGCACTGACCACAATCCCACCCAGGCCCTATCCCCATAACCCCACATATTTACCCTGCTAATCCCCCTGACACTAGGGTCAATTTAGCACGGCCAACCAACCTAACCCGCACACATCTTTGGACTGTGGGAGGAAACTGGAGCACCCAGAAACCCACGCAGACACAGGGAGAACTTGCAAACTCCACACAGACAATGACCCGAGGCCAGAATCGAACCCGGGTCCCTGGCGCTGAGAGACAGCAATGCTAACCACTGTGCCACCCAGGCTTTTCAGTCTTGAATATACTTGACGATGGAGCATTCACAACCCTCTGGAGTAGACAATTTTGAAGATGCACGGCTGAGTGAAGAAATTTCCCTTGTCCCTAAGTGATCAATGTCTTATCCTGAGGCAGTGAACCTGAGTTTGAAATTCCGAGGCCAGCAGAAACAACCTCTTAGTGTCTATCCATCAGGCCTCTCCAGAATCCTGTATGTTCCAGTAAAATCACCTCTGATAATTCCAGATACCAGGAAGTATTGGGTTAATGGGCACGGTGGCACAGTGGTTAGCACTGCTGCCTCACGGCGCCAGGGACCCGGGTCCAATTCCGGCCTTGGGCACCAGTCTGTGTGGAGTTTGCAAGTTCTTCCTGTGTCTGTGTGGGTTTCCTCCGGGTGCTCCGGTTTCCTCCCACAGTCCAAAGATGTGCAGGTTAGGTGGATTGGCCATGCTAAAAATTGCCCCTTAGTGTCCTGAGATGCGTAGGTTAGAGGGATTAGTGGGTAAATATGTAGGAATATGGGGGTAGGGCCTGGGTGGGATTGTGGTCGGTGCAGACTCGATGGGCCGAATGGCCTCTTTCTGTACTGTAGGGTTTCTATGATTCTATGATACACTCAATCATGCCCACTCATTTAACTTTCACTTTGCAGCCTCCTTGCTTTCTCCACGTGCTTATATTCCCATCTAACTTTGCATCACAGGCAAATTTAGATACATGACCTAGAAGGAGGGACCGAAAGTAATTAATACAAATTGTAAATAATGGAGGCCCAGCATGGATCCATGTGGCACTCCATTACACCTAGGTTGTGAACCTGAAAATGTTGTGTTTATCCCTACTCACTGTCCATTAACCAATCCTCCACTTGCGCTAATATATTACCCCCAATTCCATGTATAAACCTTTCATATGGCACCTTAGAGTGCCTTAGGAAAGCCAAATATATTGCATCAACTGGTTCCCCTTCATCTACTCTACTAATTACATCCTAAAAAAATTCTAACAACTTTTTGTCAGACATAATTTCTTTCTGGTAACATCATACCGATTGTATGGTCACAGAGGGAGTTTCTAAATGCACTGTTAAAGACTGCCTTAATAATAGGCAATAATACTGTCTTAATAATAGGATTACAAATTGTCACCACTATTGCTATTCACCGCACAGGACCTTCAACCGATGCTATACACTAGATACATCGATGACATTTTCTTCCTTTGGACTCATGGTGAACAATCACTGAAGCAACTATATGGTGACATCAACAAGTTCCATTCCACCATCAGACTCACCATGAACTACTCTCCAGAATCGGTTGCATTCTTGGACACACGCATCTCCATCAAGGACGGTCACCTCAGCACTTCACTGTACCCAAGCCCACGGATAACCTCACTTCTCCAGCTTCCACCCTAAACACGTTAAAAAAGGCATCCCCTAGGGAAAATCCCTCCGTATACACAGGATGTGCTCAGATGAGGATCGCAACAGACACCTCCAGACGCCGAAAGATGCCCTCATAAGAACAGGATATGGCGCTCGACTCATCAATCAACAGTTCCGACACGCCACAGCGAAAAACCGCACCGACCTCCTCAGAAGACAAACACGGGACACGGCGGACAGAGTACCCTTCGTCATCCAGTACTTCCCCGGAGTGGAGAAGCCAAGACATCTTCTCCGGAGCCTTCAACATGTCATTGATGAAGACGAACATCTCGCCAAGGCCATCCCCACTTCTTGCCTTCAAACAACTGCACAGCCTCAAACAGACCATTGTCCGCAGCAAACTACCCAGCCTTCAGGAGAACAGTGACCACGACACCACACAACCCTGCCACAGCAACCTTTGCAAGATGTGCCGGATCATTGACATGGATGCCATCATCTCACGTGAGAACACCATCCATCAGGTACACGGTACATACTCTTGCAACTCGGCCATCATTGTCTACCTGATACACTGCAAGAAAGGATGTCGAGGCATGGTACATTGGGGAAACCATGCAGACGCTACGACAACAGATGAACACCGCTCGGCAATCACTAGGCAAGAGTGTTCTCTTCCTGTTGGGGAACACTTCAGCGGTCACGGGCATTCGGCCTCTGATCTTCAGGTAAGCGTTTTCCAAGGTGGCCTTCACGACACACGACAGCACAAAGTCGCTGAGCAGAGACTGATAGCCAAGCTCCGCACACGAGGACGGCCTAAACCGGGATCTTGGGTTCATGTCACACTATCTGTAACCCCCACGACTTGCCTGGGCTTGCAAAATCTCATCAACTGTCCTGGCTGGAGACAATACACATCTCTTTAACCTGTGCTTAACCCTCTCTCCACTCACATTGTCTGACCCTTTAAGACTTGATTACCTGTAAAGACTCGCATTTCAACCATTATTTTGTAAATTGAGTTTGTCTCTTTATATGCCCTGTTTGTGAACATGACTCCCACTCATCTGACGAAGGAGCAGCACTCTGAAAGCTAGTGGCTTTTGCTACCAAATAAAGCTGTTGGACTTTAACCTGGTGTTGTGAGACTTCGTACTGTGTTTACCCCAGTCCAACGCCGGCATCTCCACATCATTAATAATAGGTGCCAGTTGATGGTCTCAGGCCAACAGGTCTGTAGCTCCTCATTTGCTCTCATCCTCCTTTCTTAAATAACAGAGTTACATTTGCTCACCGCCAATCCACTGGACAATTCTAGAATCTAATAGATTTAGGGAAACCATAAACAGTGCATCCACTATCTTTGCAGTTTTATTTAAATCCCTAGGCTGTATGCCATCAGCTCCCAGACATTAGTCAGCTTTTAGACCTTTAGGTTTCTCCAATACCTTTTCTCTGCTAATATTAAGTTCTCTATTTGTTAGCTAAACAGTTACCCTCTATTTCTGTAAATTCTACTGTGAAGACAGACAAAATATTTGTTCAACGTCCTCAAATTCTCCACTTGTGTTAAACTCAAGCACGTAATCCAGAAAAATCTGAATGGCAGGTATATTATAGCTATTACTGAAACATGGCTAAGGGAGGGACAGGACTGGCAGCTCAATGTTCCAGGGTACAGATGCTATAGGAAAGATAGAACAGGAGGCGGGAGAGATGGGGGAGTTGCACTTTTGATTAGGGAAAACATCACAGCAGTACTGAGAGGGGATATATCCAAGGGTTCGCCCACTGAGTCTATATGGGTAGAACTGAGAAATAAGAAGGGGGAAATCACTTTGATAGGGTTGTACTGTAGGCCCCCAAATGGTGAGCGGGAAACTGAGGGGCAAATATGTAAAGAAATTACGGATAGCTCCAAGAAAAATAGGGTAATAGTAAGGGGTTTAAACTTTCCCAACATTGACTGAGACAGTCATAGCATTAGAGGCTGGGATGGAGAGAAATTTGTTGAATGCATTCAGGAGGAATTTCTCATTCAGTATGCAGATGGTCTGACTAGAGGGGGGGGGGGGGGAGCAAAACATGATCTCCTCTTGGGAAATCAGGAAGGCAGGTGGCAGAAGTGTTTGTGAGGGATCACTTTGGGACCAGTGACCATAATTCCATCAGTTTTAAGATAGCAATGGTGAACGATAGGTCTGGCCCAAAAGTTAAAATTCTAAATTGGGGCAAGGCCAATTTTGATGGTATCAGACAGGAACTTTCAAAAGTTAATTGAGGGAGTCTGTTGGCAGGCAAAGGGACGTCTGGTAAGTAGGAGGTTTTCAAAAGTGTGCTAACCAGGGTTCAGAGTAAGCACATTCCTCAGAGTGAAGGGCAAGGCTGGTAAGGAACCCTGGATGACTCGGGATATTGAGACTCTGGTCAAGGGGGAGGAGGCGGCACACGACATGCATAGGCAACTGGGATCAAGTGGATCCTAAGAAGAGTAGAGGGTGTAGAAGTGAAGTTGAGAGAGAAATCAGGAGGGCAAAAAGGGGACACGAGATTGCTTTGGCAGATAAGGCAAAGGAGAATCCGAAGAGATTCTACAAACATATAAAGGGCAAAAGAGTAACTAGGGAGAGAGTAGGGCCTCTTAAGAATCAACAAGGTCATCTATGTGCGGATCCACAAGAGATGGGGGAGATCCTAAATGAATATTTCTCATCACTATTTATGTTGAGAAAGGCCTGGATGTTAGGGAACTTGGGGAAATAAATAGTGATGTCTTGAGGAATGTACATCTTACAGAGGTGGTGGTGCTGGAAATCTTAAAGCACATCAAGGTAGATAAATCCCCGGGACCTGATGAAGTGTATCCCAAGACGCTGTGGGAGGCTAAGGAGGAAATTGCGGGTCCCCTAGCAGAGATATTTGAATCATCGACAGCCACAGGTAAGGTGCCTGAAGATTGGAGGATGGCAAGTGTTGTGCCTTTGTTTAAAAAGGGCTGCAGGGAAAAGCCTGGGAACTATAGCTGGTGAGACACACATCTGTAGTGGGTAAGCTGTTAGTAGATATTCTGAGAGACAGGATCTACAGGCATTTAGAGGGGCAAGGACTGATTAGGGACAGTCAGCATGGCTTTGAGAGTGCAAAATCATGTCTTAAATTTGATTCAGTTTTTTGGATAACCAAGAAGGTAGATGAGGGCAGTGCAGTTGATGTTGTCTTCATGGACTTTAGCAAGGCCTTTGACAAGGTACCATGTGGTAGGTTGTTGAATAAAGTTAAATCTCACAGGATCCAGGGTGAGATAGCCAAATGGATACAAAATGGCTTGATGACAGAAGACAGAGGGTGGTTGTAGAGGGTTGTTTTTCAAACTGGAGGCCTGTGACCAGTGGTGTGCCTCAGGGATCAGTGTTGGGTCCACTGTTATTTGTCATTTATATTAATGATTTGGATGAGAATTTAGTAGGCATGGTTAGTAAGTTTGCAAATGACACCAAGATTGGTGGCATAGTGGACAGTGGAGAAGGTCATCTCGGATTGCAATGGGATCTTGATCAACTGGGGCAGTGGGCTGACAAATGGCAGATGGAGTTTAATTTAGATAAATATGAGGTGTTGCATTTTGGTAGATCGAACCAGGGCAGGACTTACTCAGTTAATGGTAGGGCGTTGGGGAGAGTTGTAGAACAAAGAGATCTAGAGTTCATAGCTCATTGAAAGTGGAGTCACAGGGGGACAGAATGGTGAAGGCGGCATCCAGCATGCTTGGTGTCATTGGTCAGAACATTGAATACAGGAGTTGGGACGTCTTATTGAAGTTATACAGGACATTGGCAAGACCACACATGGAATACTGTGTACAGTTCTGGTCAACCTATTATAGAAAGGATATTAAACTGGAAAGAGTGCAGAAAAGATTTACCAGGACTTGATGGTTTGAGTTATAAGGAGAGGCTGGATAGACTGGGACTTTTTTCTCTGGAGCGTAGGAGGCTGAGGGATGATGTTATAGAGGTCTATAAAATAATGAGGGGCATAGATCAGCTAGATAGTCAATATCTTTTCCCAAAGGTAGGGGAGTCTAAAACTAGAGGGCATAGGTTTAAGGTGAGAGGGGAGAGATACAAAAAAGTGTCCAGAGGGGCAACTTTTTCACACAGAGGGTGGTGAGTGTCTGGGACAAGCTGTCAGATGCAGTAGTCGAGGCGGGTACAATTTTGTCTTTTAAAAAGCGTTTAGACAGTTACATGAGTAAGATGGGTATAGAAGGATATGGGCAAAGTGCAGGCAATTGGGGTTAGCTTAGTGGTTAAAAAAGGGTGGCATGGACAAGTTGGGCTGAAGGGCCTGTTCCCATGCTGTAAACCTCTATGATCCTATTGTACACAATCAGTTACTCTGGCACTAAAATACGTGCTTAGCTCAGTGCAAGGTGCCACATCTATAAAGTTGGTGAGGGTATGAAATAATTTTCCACATTCAGAGATCAACAGGACATGAGATCACTCTGACCCATGCCCATATTCTCACATGGTTATCAATGTCAGAGTGCATGAATAGCAAAGGACAGTGCCTGCAGACCTCAGCAGAGATTTCGGGTCGACCTCAACAATTTCAAATGGGTGTACCATTATCTTAGCGTAAAATTCAAAGTTGGCACTCCTGTGCAGTGCTGGGGGAGGGCTGCGCTGTTGGCTGCAGCACTCATCTTTTCGGGTGAAGATGTTAAATCGAGGGGGGCAGGTGTGAAAGATCCCGTCCCACGAACTTGGTGATGAGCAGGTGAGTTATCCCCAGTGTCCTGGCCAATATTTTCTCAACGAAAGCATCACCAAACCAAATGATCTGCTCATTATCGCATTGCTGTTTGTGGGATCTTGCTGTGTGCAAATTGGCTGCCGCATTTCCCACATTACAACACGGACAACACTTTAAATATAAAGCTGCTTCATTGGCTGTAAAATCGCTTCAAGATATCTGGTGGTCTTGAAAAGTGCTACACAAATGCAATTCTTTCTCAAGTGATTTGTTAACTTTTTTCATTTAAAGTGGTGTGTTCAGAAAAACTGGCGTTCCTCAACTCGGGCCAGGTTATGCCTCCACAGATATCAACATGCCTCTGGTAGTTCCCCAAGTAGCTCTTACTTATGCATCAACTTAGGCAGGGTACTGAACTGCAGAATGATAGACAGCCTGAAATTATAAATCTTTGTCCTCACCCATGGGTGGCACAGTGGTTAGCACTGCTGTGTCAGAGGGCCAGGGACACAGGTTCGATTCCAGCCTTGGGTCACTGTCTGTGTGGTAGAGTTCGCACGTTCTCCCAGTGTTTGCGTGGGTTTCCTCCAGGTGCTTTGGTTTCCTCCCACAGTCCGAAAGATATGCACGTTAGGTGCATTGGCCATGCTAAATTGCCCATTAGTGTCCAAAGATGTGCAGGTTAGGTGGATTGGCCATGCTAAATTGCCCTTTGGTGTCCCAAGATGTGTAGGTTAGAGGGATTAGTAGGATAAATGCGTGGGGTTACTGGATAGGTCCAGGTGTGGGCCTCGTGAGGATGCTCTTTTGGAGAATCGGTGCAGACTCGATGAGCCAAATGGCCTCCTTCTGTACTGTAGGGATTCTATGATTCTAATTAGTCAGTACATTCTCACCCAACGTCTATACATGCAAACTTTCCAGTAGGAGTCACTGGACATAATTCAGAAAGGAAACTTTTGCCCGACTTTCCCCGTACCCAGCCAAAGGTGCTAGCATCCAACTCCAGCCAATCCATTACCACCATCTAACTTTACAGAGGCAGGAACCTAACAGAGAAGCATCCTGGTTGCTTTCACACCGGTGAGTGTATTCACCAACTTAATAACTAGGAAAACTACTGAACAGTGAGATCTTACACTTGTTGTAAAGTGAATTTTGGACTAGTACCTTTGGAGAGAGTACCCAAATAAAGCTTTTAACCAACAACTCTACTTCTAAGGGTTAAGCTGTTGTCAGGTAGTGTTGTACATAGAAAGCACATCAACTCACAGCAAACTGCCACGTGCAAATTACTGTCAGATTTGAGAATGGACCTTGTAGTTCTTCCTTCACTTTAATAGAGTTGCACGCTAAAGTGTGTTACAGAACTAGGCAAAGATCACACAATGCAAACCACATCAACTGAATACAAACAACTACATAACTGAACTTAAATCTGATAAAAGGTCGTTTTAGTTACTTCCATCGAAAAACTTGTATCTCAGCAGAAGCAGAACCATCACAGTGCATGGTGGCACAGTGGTTAGCACTGCTGCCTCACAGCTCCAGAGACCCGGGTTCGATCCCCAGCTTGGGTCAGTGTGTGTGGAGTTTGCACATTCTCCCCATGTCTGCGAGAGTTTGCTCCGGGTGCTCCGGTTTCCTCCCACACTCCAAAGATGTGTGTGTTAGGTTGATTGGCCATGCTAAATTGCCCCTTAGTGTCCCGGGATGTGTAGGTTAGAGAGGTTAGCAGGGTAGATGTGCGGGGTTGTGGGGATAGGGCCTGGGGTGGGATTGTTGTCGGTGCAGACTCGATGGACCGAATGGGCTCCATCTGCACTGTAGGGTTTCTATGATTCCATGATTAAAAGCAGAAACTCTTGAAATTTTAATTATGATTCAGTGCAAATATCAATAAGAAAAACTTTGATATAAGCAGAGGTCAGCATTAGCAGGTAGCGCAGGCATTGACACTACTAGTCAACCATAATAATCATGCCCAACTAATAATTAACTGGATGTGAGGTGCGCTGGGACACCCAGAGGACATCAAAGGTGACAAAATCCAAGTTTTTTCTGCTCGTTTGATTGATAGCTCGAGAAAAGATTCTTTGGTTTGGTAGAAATTTGGGCCATGTTCCATTGGATCAGGGACGATTAAGGGGTGCTGTGTCTATAACAATGTACAATACAACAAAAGGGTGGATAATGGAAGAATCTTGGCAGTAATGTTGTATTTACACAGAACCTTTAGCACAGCAAGTATCTCAGAGCTTCACAGCAAGCGTCAGCAGAACTGTACACTGAAAAGGAGATTGAGACAGGTGACAAAAAGCCTGGTCTAAAAGGTAAGTTTTAAGGAGCAGGGAGAGAGAGTAGTAGAAAGGCGCAGAGATTTAGGGAAGGAATTCCAGAGTTCCCGATTCAGGCAGCTGAAGCGGTAAAATTAGGGATACACAAGGGACCAGAACTGCAGATGTAGAGATTTAAGTGTTGAAGGATGTGATACAACTAGGGAGGGGCAGGGATATTGGGAGACTTCATAGAAACCTGACAGTGCAGATAGAGCCCATTCGGTCCATCGAGTCTGCACCGACAACAATCCCGTCTAGACCCAATCCCCGTAACCCCACATATTTACCCCGCTAATCCCTCTACACATCTCAGGACACTAAGGGTCAATTGAGCATGGCCAATGTGCCTAACCCACACATCTTTGGAGTATGGGAAGAAACCTGAGCACCTGGAGGAAACCCATGCAGGCACGGGAAGAACATGCAAACTCCACATAGACAGTGACCCGAGCCGGCAATCGAACACAGGTCCCTGGAGCTGAGGGGCAGCAGTGCTAACCACTGTGCCACCCCAAAACCAACTTGAAAACTAATGATGAAAATTTTAATAGTCAAGGTATAAAATGTTTAGCCACAAGCGCTTCTGGGTAGACTTTAACATTGTCTGAAATAAACTGCAAAAAAGGAAGGCAGTATAATCAGAGTCGATAACTGAAGAGCTAGCACCAGGGTATGTGCTATAGGTTGGATGGCCTTCAGGTACACTGCAATTTCTACGGTTTACGAACCACTGATGCAGCTCGGGGTTTAAACTTTGTTTGCTCATCATTTTGCATGTAAAGGCAACTCTGGAATAGTGGCAATTAAAATAAATTCAGAAGTTTTAGTGATCCCAAAATATCCAAGAACTTCTGCTGGATAAAAGCAAATTACTGCGGATGCTGGAATCTGAAACCAAAAGGGAAAATGCTGGAAAATCTCAGCAGGTCTGGCAAGCATCTGTGGGGAGAGAAAAGAGCTGACGTTTCGAGTCCAGCTGACCCTTTGTTAAAGCTCAATGACAAGCTCTTTCAGCTTTGACAAAGGGTCATCTGGACTCGAAACGTCGGCTCTTTTCTCTCCCCACAGATGCTGCCAGACCTGCTGAGATTTTCCAGCGTTTTCTCTTTGGCTTCTGCTGGAAGGTTGTCAAGCACAGTGAGGAGATCAGATCAGGTAAGCTCATAATGTCTTCCATGATCAAGCTGCCTACTATCACTGGTGGTCTATATTTATGCACTAAGAATATTAAGAAGCTAGTCCTAAACCTTCCGGTAGGCGTGGATTAAAATGAATGCTGCCTTTACCCAGTGGGGCAGGGAATAAGAGCAGAGAGTTTCCGCATCAACACATTTAATGCCAAAAAGCTTCCGAATTGTCCAATGGAGACCGTAGCTGTAGAACAGAATAGATGAATATGGATGATATTGGAATAGTGTAGGTTAGATGGGCTTTAGATTGGTTTCACTGGTCAGCGCAACATCGAGGGCCGAAGGGCCTGTACTGCGCTGTAATGTTCTATGAATGCAAAGTCCACTTTTGTTGACGGGGCCATTCTGGTAAACAAATGTGTCTTTAACCACCACCTGCAATGATGTCAGAAACATTCAGCACATGGCTTCAAGTGGGAGCCACCATTTATGTTCAAACTTGACAATCAAACATCTACCTTACCTGTACTTGTGTTGCTTCCAATGTTGTTCATAGCAGATGGCACCGATGCAGATGTATGCAGAGGCAAATGCCCATTCTCACAGGTCATTGGCTTGTCCTGCCAGACAGGGACAGTGACGCACATGCTGCTATCCGCCCGATTTTGCCATTCATTTAGTTTGTCTTCGACATTCTGCCTTTGATTTTGGTTGTACACTCCTGTGTAAATAGAGTCTGCCGGCCCCACATTTTGTGAACTGTAGTTGCTCGACATGCGCTCCTCCAAGTGGGTTAGCCATAAGGCCAGCGAACTGCGGTCATCCAGTGAGGTGGCAGGATGGATTAGTGCATAGGACAACAGCTGTCTACTCTCCTCAATGAACAGATTGCTATCGATGGAATAGGTCAGCACCTTCTGCAGCAGTTTCATGTACTCGGACTTGGCCTCTACGTTCCCGGGCTGAAGTAAAGGAAGATGGGAAAGCAACTGCAGAACAACCTTTTCCTTGGGGTCCTGATGCCATTGACTGATGAAAGCTGCAAAACGAACAAAGTACAAGTCAAACCTCTGGAAAGGAAGCTTTGCCTTGCCCCTCGGTTTATCACCACCATTCATCCACCGCCATATATTACATGCACCATTAGCACATGTAAGCAGTCATTTATCTGGCAAATACAAATTCAAGTTTCTACAGGGGAATAAAGGGAAACTTTGGACCAATAACTTGTCAAACAAAAACATATAAACATCCAGCTTTTTATTTCAGGTGAGGTGGGAAATGTAATGCAACCAAGTTTAGAAAATCTCGTAACTATCACTGAACATTAGATGGCACAGGCTGGAATGGACTCAAAAACACAGCTGGGCTTTAGTATTCAACAAGGTTTCTAAATGTTAAAGAGAGCTCAATATGCATTCACCGTTCATTATTAACCCTTCTGCGCACTGAATGTCTTGTGGGACTTATCGGATTGTTCATTGTCAAAGGTGATTTTGACAGGAGAGATGTTACAGCACAGGAGCCAGCTATGTGACTAGTTAAGCCCATGCTTATTCCCTGCAAGAGCTATTTGGCAAGTCCAATTCTCTTGCCCTTTTACCTTTGGTCCTGCAAAATTACTTTTCTTCAAGTGTTTATTCAATACCCTTTTGAAGATAGTGTTTGAATCTGCCTCCATCACCTTTTTATGCAACGCATTCCAGATTCCAACCACTCACAGCTAAAAAAAATATTTTCATGTCACCTTTGGTTCTTTTTCCATTCACCTTAAGTCGGTGTCCTCTTGTTCATCAACCCTTCTGCTAATGGAAAGAGTTTGTCTGCTCTGTCAAGATTCCTAATGATTGTGAGCACCGCTACCAAGTTTCCCCTCAAGCCTCTCTGCTCCAAGGAAATCATTCCCAGCTTCTCCAGTCTATCAAGGCAACTGAAGTCCCCCAACCCTGGATCCATTCTTGCAAATCTTTTGCTGCACCATCTTCAATACCGTCACGTCCTTCCTAAATTCAAGTGCCCAGAATTGGACGTGATACTCCAGTGTTTTATAAAGGTTCACCATAACATTCTTGCTTTTGCATTCTTTCCCTTAATTTGCAAAGCCCAGGATCTCAATAGCCTTATTAACCACTTTCTTAACCTGCCCTGTCAACTTCAATTATGTGTGTGCATTTATTCCCAGGTTTCTCTGCTGCTGTGGCCATTTCAGAATTGCATCCTTTATTTTATTGTTCTTCCGACCAAAGCGCATCACTTCATGCTTCTCTGTATTAAATTTCATCTGCCACTTTGTCACCCATTCCACCTCCTTGTCTATGCCCTTCTGAAGTCTATCACTACCCTCCTCACAGTTCATAACATTCAAAGTTTGGCGCAATAAGAAATTCTGAAATTGTGTCCTGCTCACACAGGTCTTGGCCATTAACATACATCAAGAAAAGCAGTGGTCCTTGGACTGGCCCCAAGGAAACTCCACTCCAAAAGCTTCATCCAGTTTGAAAAACCATCATTCACCACTACTGTTTCGTGTCACTCAATCAACTTTATATTCAAGCTGCCACTTTCCATTTTATTCCATGGGGGTTTGGCTTCCGACAAGCCTGTTATGTGACAGTTTATCAAACATCTTTTGCTAGTTCATGTACACTATATCAACCCTCAAACTCATCAAGAAATTGAAGTTAGTTTAACATAATTTGCCTTTAACAAATCTATGCTGGCTTTCTTGGCTTAATCTACATTCATCCAAGTAAGAGTTAGTTTTGTCCTGAATTGATTGGTCTTTTTTGAACAATTTTCCAGTCCTGTGACACATCTCATTCAGTTCTGGGTGCCACATCAACATTTAAACACCCAAGGTTACCAATATCTCATCATCATATTTTAGACCTTCCAGTGTCTCAAGTGCCTCCACTTCCTCTCTGCATCTGTACCAAGGAAGAAAAGATGAGTATAAAAAAAGTACAGTTTTTTTGAGTTTTTTTATACTCACTTATGGGATGTGGGTATCATTGGCTGAGCCAGTATTTATTGCCCATCCCTAATTGCCCCGTACTTCAGAAGGCATTGGCAAGTCAATCACATTGCTGTGGATCTGGCGTCACAGATTTCCTTCCCTAAAGGACATCAGTGAACCAGATGGATTTTTACAACTAACGACAACGGTCATCATTAGACTTCTAATTCCAGAAATTTACGGAATTCAAATTTCACCATCTGCGGTGGTGGGATTTGAACCCGGATCCCCAGATCATGCTCTGGGTCTCTGGATTACTAGCCCAGTGACAATACCACTGCTCCTCTCGGCCATGCCCTCTGCCTCCATGCATAAATCCCCCTAGTTCCAGTTGGCCTCACTACTCCTTTCACCATCCTTTTACTATTTTTATACCACAAATGAAGCAGTATCATTAGACCAGTTCATATTGGTGTCAAAATACTGCAAGGAAATTGCACTTAAACCAATACAGTTCAGTGTTATTGTATTTGTTGAGTCAATGCACAGTTCATCCTCTCCATCTTCTGCCACTACTCCCGTAACAGCTCTGCAACCATTAGTATCTTAATTTACAACACGGTAATGTGGAATAATGGTGCAAAGCATATACTATAGGGACCTGGGAAGGGAAACCATTTTTATAGCTCCTTCAAAGGCCTGACAAAAATGATAGGTCGAATGGCCTCCTCAGCTGTATGAAATCATTGGATTACAAATTTAGAGAGCTCCACTTTCTTTTTCCTCCAGTTATGGAGGTTTTTGGCCTTTCTGTATCTCCCCCATTCAGCAGTTTCCCCATTTTGAGCCACACTCAACAGGCAGTCCTCACCTCTTCCTTCCCAGGGTATTTCCAGCTGTGTTGGACTGTCTTCCCTCCACAGATACCTTACTTTGTCAGAACCAAGCAGCCACCTGCTCAGTAAATTAATGCTCCGTAATTCTTACACTTGCTTGTCTGGGTTAAGAGGAAAATGGGACAGCAGACCTCGCATTAGAATGGAAAAAAGAGAAAACGAGATCGCTACAAACTGGAGAGGAAAGCAGAGAATAAATATGGTCGTTGTTTTAATTACCTTCTGCAACGTAGCATCTCAGTTTCATGTCAAAATAATGCAAGTTGGTGCACTCCAGTGCTGACTACTCAAATATTATAGATGTTAGCAAATAGAAAATTAAAATTGGGTTTGGAACAACTGCAAAGGATATCATGGTGCAGTGGAATTCAAACATGTTGTACCAAGGAATGAATAATATGCTGGCACTGTACTCCACATGAAGTGAATCTTTTAGTCTCAATGAGATTTTCATAAGGAGGCTAGCGCATTCCCTCCAGAAGCCGACTTGTTAAATAAAAGCACAGAACTGGTCAGTGAGACCACTTCTTGGTGCACAGGTGGAAGTCTGAAGTTTTTTAAAAATTCATTTATGGGACATGGGCGTCGCTGGCTGGCCAGCATTTACTGCCCATTCCTAGTTGCCCAAGGGCAGTTGAGAGTCAACCACATTGCTGTGGCTCTGGAGTCACATGTCGACCAGACCGGGTAAGGATGGCAGATTTCCTTCCCTAAAAGACATCAGTGAACCAGATGGGTTTTTCCGACAATCGACAATGGTTTCATGGTCATCAGTAGATTCTTAATTCCAGATTTCTTTTTATTGAATTCAAATTCCACCACTTGCCATGGCGGGATTCGAACCCAAGTCCCCAGAACATTAGCTGAACTTCTGGATTAATAGTCTAGCGATAATACCACTAGGCCATCACCTCAAGAGTAGAACTCTAGCTGGTTCTCTCTTGGCCAGATAAGATGTGAACTGCAGGGGAGGGGGGGATGAAACACAAACAAGCTTGAAACATGAAGCTAGCACCTGAAGCAAGCCTTTATTTGAGAACAAATAAATAAAACAGTGATACTTATATGGGCTAAACCTGGAGACCTGCAGCACATACGCAACGAAATTAGTATCTTTACTGCAACTTGATCCATTAACCATGACATCCCCCCCATGTGATCACTCTCATATCATCCCAATTCTTATGTCATGCCCGCCCCCCCCCACTTCCACAACTATCAGGCTGCCCCCTTTCCCCATTGCCTCTCCTCCTCCCCTCTCATGCCACCTCTCTCACCTTGCCTCCCCTGCAAGCCTTTCCTTCATTTGAAGAATTTGGAGAGGTTGCAGAAAAGATTTACCCAGGATGTTGCCTGGTATAGAGGACATTAGCTATGAGGAGAGGTTGGAGAAACTGCAGTTTCTCACTGGAACGACGGAGGTTGAGGGGCGACCTGATAAAAGTCTACAAGATTATGAGGGGCATGGACAGAGTGGATAGTTAGAAGCTTTTTCCTAGGGTGGAAGAGTCAATTACTCGGGGGCATAGGTTTAAGGCGTGAGGGGCAAGGTTTAAAGGAGATGTGCGAGGCAAGCTTTTTTTAAAACACAGAGGGTGGTGGGTACCTGGAAACTCGCTGCCGGGGGAGGTAGTGGAAGTAGGTGTGATAGTGAGTTTTAAGGGGCATCTGGACAAATACATGAATAGGATGGGAATAGAGGGATATGGTCCCCGGAAGGGAAGGGGGTTTAGTTCAGTTGGGCAGCATGGTCGGTGCAGGCTTGGAGGGCCGAAGGGCCTGTGCCTGTGCTGTAATTTTCTTTGTTCTTTGGAATGGCACCTTCCAGCAACTAACATTTTTGAAACTGTGTCTCAGCAAAGATCAGTATTTTTCAGAAGGGATTAAAAACAAAGCGGATGGGACAGAAAGAAACAACTTTGTTGTGAATGCATAGGCAGTTGCATAGCCTTTCCATTTAATAGCACTTTTTTCCCACCCGAAACACTATGTTGCAATTGCTCTGCACATGGGCCAAACTTTAAAAAGCAGAACGGCTGTATCAATCATTCAAGCTTAACTACAGTCCTGATCTGCAACTCCATTCAGATATTCTGCACCGTAAGGTTTCAATTTGAAATTCTCATTAAAAAAAAAGGAAATGATAGAAGACTAAAGATTGTTCTGGGTAAGTTTCAAAGGAAATTCTGTATCCAAATATCAAACCTAATCTCACCAACAACCCTCCCAATCACATCAGCCTGGTCAAGGTCAGAACATTCACATCCCTGCACATATTGACTGAATTGTTTCAAACCCTTAACAACTTAATTGCAGAGCAGTTCAACAGTTTAAATCAAAACAAGGTGATAAAAAGTAACAGCGTCACAAGGCAGAATGCATTTACTTGCTGTTGGAGGAAATTAAAACCGATTCAGTCAATAATCGGGATTGTTTTAATGGAGAAATGTCCCACCTAGAGCTAACTCGGAGGGGAAAAGCACACCCAATGCAAGCTAGACAGAGCAGTCGCAAATCCAATCCCCTGGGGCACGACACAACAAAAATAGTACAACACTTGACCGACCCACCCCACTCCCCCCCCGCCCCCTAGGCACACACATCAACAACAGGCACTCGTGCAAGTCAGAGGTATTTACAGACATAACCCCAGAAAGTGAGTGCAACCCAAGGGTGGGACAATAGGAGCAAAAAGAAAAGTAACAGTTGTGAAAATAACCTGGCTAATATCGATGCATTCTCCAAATTTGCCAGGCTGTACCACTTCACTCCATCTGACGAAGGAGCAGCGCTCCGAAAGCTAATGGTATTTGCTACCAAATAAACCTGTTGGACTTTAACCTGGTGTTGTTAAAATTCTTACCCCACTTCACTCCGCCAGTCAAGCTGCCTGCCTATATTGTCTGCTTAGTTTTATAAATGAGCAATGGATGAGGAACTGAGCACACCCTCCACACACATGGGACCAATTCAAACATAAAAATGTCCATGATTCTGGAAAGCATGCACAGTTGTCAAGCAAAAATAAAGAGTTTTTTTCCCTCAATTTTTTCTTAAACATTAGACATGAAAAATGGTTTAAAACATTTAAACTTTGACAAAAACTGATGTGTCCACTCTGAACTTAGTATAATCCTGTAAGAACATAAGAAACAAGAGTAGACCATTTGGCCCTACAGTCTCCACCACCAAATTAGATCGTGGCTCATCTTCCCCAAGAAGACATGACAAGAACATAAGACAGTAAGAGTTTCAACAACACCAGGTCAAAGTCCAACAGGTTTATTTGGCAGCAAATGCCATTAGCTTTCGGAGCGCTCACTGCTCCTTCGTCAGGTGATGGGAGTTCTGTTCACAAACAGGGCATCTAAAGACACAAACTCAAGTTACAAAATAATGTTAAAACTCTTAGTGTTTACCCCAGTCCAACGCCGGCATCTCTACATCAAGAACATAAGACACAGGTGCAGTAGGTCAGACCCTGCTCTGCCACTCTGTACGATTGAACTTCTACAACTCTATCCCATTTCCCTCACATTCCTTAGTACCCACCCATCCCAAAAACCAACTGATCTCAGTCTTGAACACACTGATCACATAAGAACATAACTAGGAGCAGGCGTAGGCCATCTGGCCCCTTGAGCCTGCTCTGCCATTCAATAAGATCATGGCTGATCTTTTCGTGGACTCAGCTCCCACTCACCATAACCCTTAGTTCCTTCACTGTTCAAAAATCCATCTATCCTTGCCTTAAAAACATTCAATGAGGTAGCCTCAACTGCTTCACTGGGCAGGGAATTCCACAGATTCACAATCCTTTGTGTGAAGAAGTTCCTCCTCAACTCAGTCCTAAATCTGCTCCCCCTTATTTTGAGGCTATGCCCCCTAGTTCTAGCTTCACCCGCCAGTGGAAACAACTTCCCTGCTTCTATCTTATCTATTCCCTTCATAATCTTATATGTTTCTATAAGATCACCCCTCATTCTTCTGAATTCCAATGAGTAAAGCCCCAGTCTACTCAGTCTCTTCTCATAAGCCAACCCTCTCAACTCCGAAATCAACCTAGTGAATCTCCTCTGCACCCCCTCCAGTGCCAGTATATCCTTTCTCAAGTGAGACCAAAACTGTACACAGTACTCCAGGTGTGGCCTTACCAGCACCTTATACAGCTGAAACATAACCTCCCTGTTTTTAAACTCCATCCCTCTAGCAATGGAGGACAAAATTCCATTTGCCTTCTTAATTACCTGCTGCACCTGCAAACCAACTCCTTGTGATTCTTGCACAAGGACACCCAGGTCCCTCTGCACAGCAGCATGCTGCAATTTTTTACATTTAAATAATAGTCCATTTTGCTGTTATTCCTACCAAAACGGATGACCTCACATTTACCAACATTGTACTCCATCTGCCAGACCCTCACCCACTCACTCAGACTATCTATATCCCTTTGCAGACTTTCAGCATCCACTGCACACTTTGCTCTGCCATTCATCTTAGTGTCATCTGTGAATTTTGACACACTATACTTGGCCCCCAACTCCAAATCATCTATGTAAATCGTATACAATCAGTATACACTGATCCCTGAGGCACACCACTAGTCACTGATTGCCAACCAGAAAAATACCCATTTACCCCCACTCTTTGCTTTCTGTTAGTTATCTCAAATAGCCTTTGGAATTCATAAACGTATGAAGAACTTTTTCCTCCTCTCGCTCCCAATTCCAGACTCCGCAGCGAGTTAAAATAGCATCTAACATTTACCTTGCAAGAAGTGTGTGTTTCAAATGCAATCCCCTCATTCTTCTGAACTCCTATTCAATCTCTTTGTAGATCAGCCTGGAATCAATCTAATGAATCCCTCTCCACGGAAAATATATCCTTCCTTAGGAAGGAGACCAAAATTATATAGTGGGTAAATTGCACTCCAAGCGTCATCTCAAAGCCCTATAAAATTGCAAGATATCCTTACACTTGTAGTCCACCTCCCCCTTGCAATAAAAGTTAAACGTTTTGCCTTCCTAACTGCCAACATTTATAAGTCTCAGCTGTTTCAAAAACCATTCTGCTTTCCAATCTACCTACCAGAGTAGTTCATCTCACATTCGGCAAATTATAAGCTATCTGCCACCTTCACTGGTCTATATCCCCTTCCAGACAGTTTTGCATCCAGAGTACATGCTTTCCCAACCTTTGATGTATTGTCAGCAAACTATACTTTACACTCAGTTCCTTTATCTAAATCATTGATATAAATTGTAAGTATCAGAGGCCCAGTTATTGATCCCTGTGGCAACCCACACCCTCCCATCCTAAAAAGAACACACTTACCCAAATCTATTTTCTGTCTATTAACTAATGTTCAATCCAAGCCGATATGTTACTCCCCAATTCCATTAGTTCTAATCTTATTTGATTTATCATTGTCACATGTATTAACATAGTGAAAAGTATTGTTTCTTGCGTGCAATACAGGCAAAGCATACCGTTCATAGAGAAGGAAAGGAGACAGTGCAGAATGTAGTGTTACAGTCATAGCTAGGGTATAGAGAAAGATCAATTTAATGCGAGGTAGGTCCATTCAAAAGTCTGACAGCAGCAGGGAAGAAGCTGTTCTTGAGTCGTTTGGTACATGACCTCAGACTTTTGTATCTTTTTCCGACGGAAGAAGGTGGAAGAGAGAATGTCCGGGGTGCGTGGGGTCCTTATGTAATCTTATGTAACAACCTCTGATATGGACCTCATCAATTGCCTTCTCAAAATCCAAACATGGTTTCCTTCATCTATGCTGCGAGTTACAGCTTAAAAAAAAGTACAGTAAGAAGTCTCACAACACCAGGTTAAAGTCCAACAGGTTTATTTGGAATCACGAGCTTTCAGAGCATTGCCCCTTCATCAGGCGGGTCATCAGGACTCACCTAATGAAGGAGCAGCACTCTGAAAGCTCATGATTCCAAATAAACCTGTTGGACTTTAACCCGGTGTTGAGACTTCTTACTGTGCCCACCCCAGTCCAACGCCGGCATCTCCACATCAAATAAAGTACACCATTTCCATCATAAAACCATATCGATTTCAGCGAATCATACCCATTACTCAAATTACCAGGTGCGCTAATGTTCCCTACCTTTAGATATACTGAGCACTCAGGCCTGTCCCTTCCAAACTTCCCTTGCAGCTCAATATATCGAGCATAAACCAAAAAAAATAAAGTAACAATGCCTTAGGCAAAGTGGAGAGAATTTGAAATGCAGATTGAAACAGCATGAGAGAAAAAAAAAGGATAATACATAGTGTAAAGGAAACCAGAAAACCAACACTGTTATAACAGCAATTCACCAAATGCAATTAACAAGAAAAGGATTACACAATACAGTAGACACCTGTAAAATTATATAAAATTCTGTCATGTGCCAAGGTCGAAGGTAAAAATAGCTGAACTCCGACATGGTACAGTCACATGCAACTGTATTTTACTCGATAGCCAAATTTTAAACATCGAAATAGCACGGTGCAAAGCACAGCCTTAAATTTCATTTGAAATGCTATGATGCAATACATTTAGGTCTCTGGGCTGGGGCTAAAAATACTCTCAAATATACATTTTAGTGGTAGCCACCACAAGCCACAAAATCACAAATCAAGTTAATAAGTGTCACACACGAGAAGTGGCAGAAACGCTGACATGTTTAGTTTTAAAGTGGTGCACACTTTTCGCAGTTCGCAAGAAGAGGCCTTTCACAGGCAGACTTCAAAGCTGCTCCTCAACCAACAGTTGGAATGCAAGCCGATGACACCCACGTTTACTGGGTCTGGAGTTTAATTCTCCCTGTGGGCAGATACATGATCTGCACTGGTTGCTCAAGTACTGACAACACGAGAAATTGGTTTGGAGGGGAGGATGAATAGGGCCGTATGAATCAGACTATGGAACTGCAGCTGAAAGTTTGAGCATCGTACTTACCAGGTCAGATTCAGCGAATTCTTCCAATTAGCTACCCGCTTTTAAAGAATACATCTTCTCAGCTTTGTCAGCGGAAACCATAACAACCCCCCCCCCCCCCCCCCACCACCAGCAAATCAGTGATAGCACTACACCTCATTGGTGGACAATGGCGGGCAGCACGGTGGCACAGTGGTTAGCACTGCTGCCTCACAGCGCCAGGAACCCGGGTTCAATTCCCGTCTTGGGTCAGTGTGTGTGTGTGGAGTTTGCATGTTCTCCCCATATCTGCGTGGGTTTCCTCCGGGTGCTCCAGTTTCCTCCCACAGTCCAAAGATGTGCGGGTTAGGTTGATTGGCCATGATAAATTGACCCTTAGTGTCAGGGGGATGAGCAGGATAAATAAGTGGGGTTATGGGGATACGACCCGAGTGGGATTGTGGTTGGTGCAGACTCGATGGGCCAAAATGGCCTCCTTCTTCACTGTCGGGATCCTATGATTCTAATATTTGCTTCTATTCTCTGGAGAATTATACTTATTGAATCTATTAAAATATTTTTAGTTTAACAATGCTTTTCCTGTACATATTTAGATATTTGTATTGGTGTTTTGCCATGTGTGTTTAAAAAAAAATACTTTGGAGATTATCCATTTCTCCTTAACACTGACTTAAAAATCTTGGATGGAATTGTACAATGAGCTCTCTTGAAATTAGTGACAAGCATTACATTGTCAGTAGCCTTTGCTTGAAGATTATTGTGTCTAATTGTATTGTGATCGCTTTCCCAGGTATTCCCCACAGAGGTCCAGCACAGCACTGGATTTTTTGCTCAAGCACAGACAGATGCACGATTAGAAGTGTGTCCAGTTGTTGGTCTAAAATGCAAACGCAAAAGAGAAGGAAGTCCATGTTTCGAGTGGCCTTTAGTGACAAATTTCAGAGCCAGATACCAGTGACATCAATAATATCCACACAGTTCTGAATGATGGAGACAGAGATACTATACAAATTGTAATATCTTCAGAATTAGACGCCTATGAAAAATCATGAAGCAGCTGCAAAACTTTCCGTTGAGAAAACAGACATCTGCGGGCAGGGGAGGTGAGGGAAGAACCAACCACCTTGGAGGGAAAGATGTGTAGAATGACAAAGAAGAAGAATCAAAGTTGAATATGAAATAAACACCTAAACAATCCCTAAATTGTTCTAATTAATGGACACAGTAAGAAGTCTCACAACACCAGGTTAAAGTCCAACAGGTTTATTTGGAATTGCGAGCTTTCAGAGTGCTGCTCCTTCATCAGGCGAGTGGATGAAGGAGCAGCACTCCGTAAGCTCTCTGTTCCAAATAAACCTGCTAGACTTTAATCTGGTGTTGAGAGACTTCTTACTGTGCCCACCCCAGCAACTCCACAACCTAATTCATGGAGGCTGTACCCAATCAGGAATTGGTATCTCAAGATGAAAAACCAAATTAGTTCTTGCGACAGAATAGCATCATTCTGGTTCACCAACTATGACTGGTCACAGGAAGAACAAACCCACAGCAGTATAGGTCAAACCGTGAGTTATACAAAAGGGAGACTAGCAATCCACTTAGGGCATGGGAATTTTGAGGACATGTGGCCATTTACCATGCCAAACTGACTACAAATTCCTCCAGCTTACTTTTGATCAGGTTGCTGAGATATATGGGCTGGGAGATCTAGCTTTATATGAAGAATCATAAAATACTTAGCTTACTGCGGTCAAATAAAAAATTAGATTCTAGAATCACAGTTACATTCTTGGTATAATATCCTAACCCCTGCCGGAAAATCAGGTGAAGGTATCAGGGATGGCAGGAAAGAGGGATGGTGGGAAAGAGGTCCTGAATAGTTTTGTTTTCCCACTCTCAGGGACACTGATCTGTAACATTGTCGTATTGGTACTAAAACTAACTTGATATCAGTTTGCAAGTCAAACTTGAGATGATCTTGATCTGCAGAACAGTGGTCAAGATGGAACCGGAATGAGACGACTTCTTGCAAGCTGTGCCCAGCATACCTTCTAACTCTATCTTTTACTCTTGTTCTATGCTTCATTAAGTTGATCTTTCTCTACACCCTAGCTGTGACTGTAACACTACATTCTGCACTCTCTCCTTTCCTTCTCTATGAACGGTATGCTTTGTCTGTATAGCGCGCAAGAAACAATCCTTTTCACTGTATACTAATGCATGTGACAATAATAAATCAAATCAAATCAGAGATGTTACATGTTCCTTTTACTAACAACCATTCAGGAACTGGCGACGACATCAGTAAACAAATTTAAATTTTCAAGAGTTAAGGTGCATAGCTTTTAAAAAAAGAATTTGGATAAGAGCACACCTGGGGAGGTGAAACAAAGCAGGTATATAAAGCCAATGTACAGATTAACGAGAATCTAACTGAGTAATGTAGCAGGCCTGACAGGCTGAATACCGAAACCTTGATTATACGCCCATGTCTCCAAAAATATTACTGACAGGAAGTCACAGTTCAGATTCTTAAATGTCTACATGCCAATTTCCCCGAGTGTTTATCATTAGCACCCACAAAGACATTTCATAATTTGTAAATAAGGTGTAGACTTACATTTAGTTGAGGGCGGTTATCATTCTATAGACCCATTATATTTCACTAAAAGAAGAAACGAGTATAAAAGTTGGTAAAAACATTGGTTAGGCCACATTTGGAATGCTGCGTCCAATTCTGGTCACCGCATGACCAGAAGGACATGGAGGCTTTGGAGAGAGTACAGAAAAGGTTTACCAGGATGTTGCCTGGTATTAGCTATGAGGAGAGATTGGGTAAACTGGGATTGTTCTCCCTGGAAAGACGGAGGCTGAGGGGCGACTTGATAGAAGTTCATAGAATGAGAGGTTATGGATAGGGTGGACAGTTGGAAGCCTTTTCCCAGGGTAGAAAAGGCAATTACAAGGGGGCAAAAGTTCAAGATGGGGTTTTTTTGGGGGGGGGGGGGGGGGGGGAAGGAGGAGGAGGAGGAGGAGAGAGAGAGAGAGACAGAAGAGGCGGCTCAGTGGAGATGTGCGGGGGGAAGTTTTTTTTTACAGAGGGTGGTGGGGGCCTGGAATGTGCTGCCAAGTGAGGTGGTTGAGGCAGTTACATTAGCCACATTTAAGACTCATCTTGATAGGCACATG
Source organism: Mustelus asterias (assembly GCF_964213995.1). Classification (NCBI taxonomy): domain Eukaryota; kingdom Metazoa; phylum Chordata; class Chondrichthyes; order Carcharhiniformes; family Triakidae; genus Mustelus; species Mustelus asterias. The sequence continues at coordinate 67,142 of NW_027590912.1, forward strand.
AACAAATGGGGAATAGAGGGATACAAGCGGTTGGTTAGATAGGTAAACATGATTGGCGTAGGCTTGGAGGGCTGAAGGGCCTGTTCCTGTGCCGTGCTTTGATCTTGGAACCCTCTTTCACCATCAGCTGATCAATTAGCACTGCGAAATGAGCATTCTTTCCATCACAAGACTCAGCAGTATGGAAACCTCGGCCACGTCTGTGGATTTTCTGAAATATTATTTGCACACTCTAAGAGTATGCTCAAACTATCTGAATGAACATTTTATTATTTAATCAACACCACCAGAAGATTAACTGATCATTTATCTCATTACTGTTCATGGGCACTTGTTGTGCAGCTACAACTGACCACGTTAAAACAACAACTGAAATTCAAAAGTATTCTGCTGGCAAGTGAAGTTCGTTGGTCCGTTTGGAGGTCATGAAACGCGGTGCGAGACACACACACACACCTCTCTGTCAATAGTTTAGTGAAAAGAGAATTACTCCTCAGTCACTTCCAGGTATTTCAAATTTGCCCCATGGATTTATAAACATTAACCCACTCTCACCAGAAAGATAAATCATCATAAACATGAAGATATGGAATTTCAGGTAAGGAATTGACAGAAACTTTTACGCTGCTGCAAAGATTTTAATTTGCCATGATGCTCATTGATCAAATGTGAAACTATGTAAAACACTGACACATCTAGTAGTACGGTTAGCTTATAGATTGCGTAATTTGAGCTACATAATACTATGAAGTCCCAGTGGTTACAAGTCCATCACATTGCAATGCTGGCAGAAATTTGAGATGACGAATTAAAGAATATCGCAAAAAATATATTGGCTGAAGCAATTCTCCCCATGGCTTATTGGCACCAATATGCTAAATAGGCCAAGTTACAACATGCAGGGTTCAAACAGCAAGCAACTAAATTCATTCATTGGGGATTTCCATTTCTGGATGCCGGTTCAGAGTAATCATTTTGTAATCCCGTACCAGTTACTATTGCGCACTTATCGAAAGAAAGCGAAGGCTGAGAATATCTTCAAGGGTCCAGCACATCCAGCCTTGCTCTAACACTGGAGGATATTTAAACTCTACACATACATCATTAAGCATTCCAAAAAGATGTGTTAAATATTAAGGCGGCAACACAATTCCAGATTCACCAAGAATTCCTCGTTAGGGTTAAGCTCTTGAATCAGTTCTGAAAATGTGTATAGATCTGACTTCCTTTATTTCACATCAGTGTGACAGCGCAAGTGTACATTGTCAATACACACAACAGCACCACGCTGGAAGATGATCATCTGCCAGACTGCCTGATATAAAGATAGCAACGGTTTTTTTGGCAGACTGAACAAAAATGTACCTGGTCACATACAAGTTATTTTTACACTAATCGCACTTTTCAGCCCTAGTGGTGCGTCGACTTTATCTTTGGATAAAGGACAGTTCTTCCAATAGTCCATCATCGAGTGCAGTACGACGTGTGGCACAGAACCAGGAAAGGTCCAAGATTCCATTTTTGGGCTCTACCAGATTGCAGGGAGGGTGGGGAAGCTACACTGGGCCTCAAGTGCTTCCACTGCAAATGTGCGTGAATTAATCAGCTTTGATCTTTCAAAAGGAGAAAAAAACATATTTCTATAGCATCTTTCAGGGTCTAAGGATACTCAAAGAACTTGACAATCAAAGAAGTGCATCACTGTTGTGACATAGTAAACTCGGAGCCATTTTTCACGCAGCAAGCTCCCACAGACATTAACATAGAACATAGAAAAGCTACAGCACAAACAGGCCCTTCGGCCCACAAGTTGCGCTGAACATGTCCCTACCTACTAGGCTTACCTAAAACCCTCTATCTTACTAACTTCCATGAAATTGTCCAAAAGTCTCTTAAAAGACCCTATCGAATCCGCCTCCACCACCTTCCGAGTGAAAAACTTACCCCTGACATCTCCTCTGTACCTACTCCCCAGCACCCTAAACCTGTGACCTCTTGTGGCAACCATTTCAGCCCTGGGTAAAAGCCTCTGACAATCCACTCTATCAATACCTCTCAACATCTTATACACCTCTATCAGGTCACCTCTCATCCTTCGCTTCCCCAAGGAGAACTCTATCAATACCTCTCAACCTATCCTCATAAGGCATGCCACCTAATCCAGGCAACATCCTTGTAAATCTCCTCTGCACCCTTTCTATGGCTTCCACATCCTTTCTGTAATGAGGCGACCAGAACTGGGCACAGTACTCCAGGTGGGGTCTGACCAGGGTCCTATACAGCTGCAGCATTATCTCCCGATTTCTAAACTCAATTCTGCTATTGATGAAAGAGGAGATAATCTGTTTCAATTATGTTGGTCTCGGGATAGACAAGAGCTCACCACAAACTCACCCGATCTTCTTCAAATAACGTTGATGGATCCCTCACATCCACCTCAGAAGGCAGGCTGGGTCTCATCTAATGTCTCATCCAAAGATGGTACCTCTGGCAGTGCTGCACTCCCTCACTAATGCACTGGAGTGTTAGACTGCTCAAGTGGGCAGCATTGTGGTTGGTCAGCACTGCTGCCACACTGCTCCAGGTTCCCAATTTCAATTCCAGCCTTGGGTGACTATCTGTGTGGGGTTTGCACGTTCTCCCAGTGTCTGTGTGGTTTTCCTCCTGCAGTCCAAAGATTGGCCATGGTAAAACGTATGGGGGAATAGGGCAGAGGTACTGTGCTCCTTCGGAGAGTTGGTACAGACTCGATGGACTGGATGGTCTCTTTCTGCACTGTCGGGATGCTAAGATTCTGGAGTGCATTTTGAACCTGTAATCTTATGACTCAGAGGCAAGAATGCTTCTCACTCAGCCACAGCTGACAGCATTCATTAAACTTGATTACCCTGCACTTTCTAGTTTTCTCTCATCTCCAGAGTAATTCTGATGTGTTTCTGGGATATACACAAATAATGGCATTTTAAATCAACTTATGAGGAAAGGTGGGAGGAGGCGCGAGTGGAGTAGTGTGTACTGTTTAAAGTTTATTTATTAGCGCTACAAGTAGGCCCACATCAACACTGCAAAAAAACCAAATTCAAAGGCAGGAGTTCAAGTGACAAAACTTGAATGTTTACACAACGCTGGAAAGCAATGAAAGCACAAAGAATTATGGCTTATTTTTCTCCACTCCAAGCATGTCACCTGAACACAACTTAATACATCTATCAGAATGGCAATAGATAAAGAATTAACAACGATGATACTTTTCTCAATACATGATTGAAAAACAATGGCAAAGGACAACTTATCAGAATTGGAACCCAACTGCTTTTCTCTGTGAAATCACAAACAAGATGCCCATGGGTTTAGTGAGCCAACAGGGAACGCTGCAACAGCAGAACTACGCAGTTGTTGAGTGTCACTGCAATGCCAAGGGCCTTGTATGCTTTAAGACAAAAACAGAAAATGCTGGAAAAGCACAGCAGCTCTGACAGCAACTGTGGAGAGAAAATAGAGCCAAAGTTTCAAGACAGGATGACTCTTCGTCAGAGCTGCTCTGACGAAGGGTCACCCTGACTAGAAACGTTGGCTCTATTCTCTCTCCACAGATGCTGTCAGATCTGCTGAGATTTTCCAGCTTCTATGTTTTTGTTTCAGATTCCAGCATCCGCAGTATTTTGCTTTTGTTCAAGTTAAAGTTTATTTATTAGTCACAAGTAAGGCTTTTATTAACACTGCAACGAAGTTACTCCGAAATTCCCCTAGTCGCCACAGTCCAGCGCTTGTTCGGGTCAATGCACCCTAACCAGCACGTCTTTCAGAATGTGGGAGGGAACCAGAGCACCCGGAGGAAACCCACGCAGACACGGGGACAATGTGCAGACTCCACACAGACAGTGACCCAAGCCGGGAATCGAACCCGGGTCCCTGGCGCTGTGAAGCAGCAGTGCTAACCACTGTGCTGCCCCAGCACGGGGCGAGAAGCATTCTTGCTTCTGAGTCAGAAGATTACAGGTTCAGAAATGCACTCGTGTCTTATGGCTGTTTTAAGAATTGCGAAGGGGAGTGAAGAATAAGAGGGAGAGAAATGGAAACCCATAATGAATCGCACACTAGTCGGCTTGGCTTCTTAACATTTTGCAATTTAATCTGAACAGAACATCCCATCACTTCCATGTTAATCTCCTCCTTTGCTTTGCCTTTTATTCTATTCCCAAAGGGCAGGGGCAAACAAAACATAAAAGTTGTGAAAGCTATGTATAGGATTCAGTCGAGTTCCTATATAGCTAGGGTATGGAATAAAGGCCTAATATTTCATTCTGGCAGTGGGGGGTAAGCTACTATTAAATCACCTATCAGTGGTCGTCAGTACTGAACAAACACCAGCATGCTTACTATATTGAAAGCACGAGTTCAAATTACAAACTTTGAAGTTTAGACAGCACTCGAAAGCAAGTATTGTGGTTCAATTCTCTCTCAAATCCAGAAATGTCATCTGGACATAATTATCACATCTATCAGAATGACAACAGAAAAGGAATTAAAAATGTAGATATTTTTCAAAAAGCAAGACCGAAGACCAATTATGCAGGAATCTGTGACTGAGCAGTCAGAATGGGCGGTCAACTGTTGTTTTCAATGGATCCACTAAACCCACTCTCACCCCAATCGCAGCTGGAGAAATAACCTTTGATGCACATTTAATGCCTGGGAGGAAACGAGGGCTGGAAAGAGAGCATGATTTCAGCAGGTAGCAGGTGTTAACAGCAGTTTACATTAAGAGGCCTGCAGAATGATGATATTCAGGCACACGCCAAGAAGCAGTCTTATTCTGCACAAACCCAAAATTTGCAATGGCCATAAAAAGGCAAGGGCTGGAAATGCCCAATAGTCACACCACCTAAAACAGCAAAGCTAACATTTAAAGCTTATTTAGTAGTCACAAGTAGGCTTACATTAACATCGCAATGAAGTTACTGTGAAATTCCCCTAGTCGCCACACTCTGGCGCCTGTTTGGGTCAATGCACCCTAACCAGCACGTCTTTCAGAATGTGGGAGGAAATTGGAGGAACCCCCACACAGACACAGGGAGAACGCGCAAACTCCACACAAGCAGTGACCCAAGAACCCAGGGAATCGAAGCCAGGTCCCAGGCGCTTTGAGGCAGCAGTGCTAATCACTGTGCCACCGTGCTGCCCACATTTTGTATAGCATATAACTCAGCACATCTCACAATGAAGTTTAGTTTATTTATTAGTGTCACAAGTAGGTTTACATTAACATTGCAATGAAGTTACTGTGAAAGTTCACGAGTCACCACACTCGGGCGCCTGTTCGGGTACACTGAGGGAGAATTTAGCACGGCCAATGCACCCTAAACCCAGCACGTCTTTCAGACTGTGGGAGGAAACCGGAGCACCCAGAGGAAACCCACGCAGACACGGGGAGAACGTGCAGACTCCACACAGACAGTGACCCTAGCTGGGGATCGAACCCAAGTCCCTGGCGCTGTGAGGCAGCAGTGCTAACCACCACCGTGCTGCCTCTATGCTACATAATCAAGCAGTAAATTAAACACTGCACAAACAGCAAATGAGTTCAACAACCTGTTTTTTTTCTGATGGTGCATGCATTGACTGAGAAAACACCAGGCCTCTCTTCAAATGAGGGCATGGGATCTTCTAATTACACCCCAAAAAATTCCACAGGACCTCTGTTTATATCAGCTCACTTGAAGAGATGACATCTTGGAAAATACAACACCCCCTCAGTATTGTACTGAAGAGTCAGCTTAGATTAAGTGCTGAAATGGAGAGGCAGGGCAGGGAAGGAGAGCATGAACTCAAAACCTTTTGATATAGCGCTACCAACACAACCCAAAAGCAAACACCTCTCTCTTTTCAGATGTGATTGAAATGCACTGAAAGTCAACAGGTTACTACGGTGCCCAGTAAATGGCAAGGTGGCACAGTGGTTAGCACTGCCGCATCACAACATCAGGGACCCAAGTACAATCCCGGCCTTGAGTGACTCTGTGGAGTATGCATGTTCTTAGAATCCCTACAGTGCCGAAGGAGGCCATTCTGCCCATCGGAACTGCACTGACCACAATCCCACCCAGGCCCTATCCCCATAACCTCATGCATTTACCCTAGCTCGTACCCCCCGGACACTAAGGGGCAATTTAGCATGGCCAATCAACCTACCCCACACATCTTCGGATTGTGGGAGGGAACCGGAGCACCCAGAGGAAACCCACGGGGAGACCATGCAAACTCCACACAGTGACCCAAGCCGGGAATCGATCCAGGTCCCTGGCTCCGTGAGGCAGCACTGCTAACCACTGTGCCACGTTCTCCCTGTATTTGTGTGGGTTTCCTCCGGGTGCTCCAGTTTCCTCCCACCCTCCAAAGATGTGCAAGTTGGGTGGATTAGCCATGCTATATTGCTTCTTAGTGTCCCAAGATGTATGGGTAGGGGGATTAGAGGGTGGGGAGCTCTGTTGGAGATTCGGTGCAGACTCGATGGGCAAAATGGTCTCCTTCTGCACCAAAGGGATTCTATGATTCTATGACTGACGAAATCTCAAAGCAGCTCTCAGTTACGAATTCCTTCTGGCAATTGGAATACTGAATGAAAATACTTATAACCCCTACTCCATATAATTCCCCTGTTCTATATACTGTGATATTTCTTTAAGGACTGGGAAGTGATCTGCTGAATTCTAGAATGGTGTAATGTTTAAATTGTGCCGCTTTTTTGGGGGGGATGGCAGGGGAGGAGAAACTAACCCCAAAATGATCATTTTGAGTAACAGACTGGCAAAACATTTGCAGTTAAATTGACATTGACAACGAATTCCGTCATCTCACCCACACCATCCCATTCTTGCCAGCCTATCCTTCCCATGGCACCCCTCTCATGAATCTACACGGAGCAAAACACATTTGTGTGTTCAGAGGGAATGCAGAGGTCAGACTGGTTGAATACAGTGCTGGGAAGAGATATCTTTGGGACATTTAGTACAAAAAAAATCCATGACAGTAAAGAAATTATTGCTGAGTGTTCAAGCAGGTGAAAGCTGAAAAGCAGATCTGAAAATCATTTGCATATACTAGACCAACAGGAATAATCTAAGTTTCAGTTACTGTCCAGGAAGCTGACAGCAACCTCTTTCTTAGTACAGCAAAGCAACGTTTCATTTTTAATTTAAACTTCCAGTGCACTCTTCACATCAATGTCAGAAAGGTCATTAAAATTATTTATAACCAAAGCCAACATTGCATGTTAAGTATTCGAGGTTGTTGAATACGTATAGCTGTGACACATCGGAGACTGCAGGCTCAAATTAGTGTCACTAAGTGTTCAGTACTGAGCGTAAACTTCAAGTTTCTTCCCATACACAGAGCCAAGCAACAAAGAAAATAATAATAATAACTGAACATTCAGATTTCTGGGACACAGAAGCAAAACATTGCAAACGCTGGTAATTTATGAGAGCAGGAAATGCTGGATCTATTCAGGGTCAGGCAGTATCCATGGAGAGAGAAACGGATTTAACGTTTCATGACAATGACCTTTTATCAGAATTGGAAAAAGAGAACAAAGAACAGTATAGCACAGGAACAGGCCCTTTGGCCCACCAAGCCTGCGCCGACACATGATGCCTTTCTAAACTAAACTCTTGACGCTACATGATCCATATCCCTCTATCCCCTGCCTATTCATGTATCTATCTGCCAAGATGCCTCTTAAACATTGCTATTGTATCTGCTTCTGCCACCTCCTCTGGCAGCGCATTTCAGACACTCACCTCCCTCAGTGTAAAAAAACCTGCCTCTCATCTCCTTTAAATTCCCCCCCCCCCCCCCTTACCTTAAACCTATGTCCCTGAATAATTGACATTTCTACCCTGGGAAAAAGACTCGACGATCCATTCTATCTCAATTTTGTAAACCATCAGGTCGCCCCTCAGCCTCCAATGTTCAAGTGAAAACAAACCAAGTTAGTCCAATCTCTCCTCATAGCTAATACCGTCCAAACCAGACAATGCCCTGGTAAACCTTTCCTGTACCCTCTCCAAAGCCTCCACATCCTTCTGGTAGCGTGGCGACCAGAGCTGTATGCAATATTCCAAACGTGGCCTCACTAAAGTTCTATACAGCTACAACATGACTTGCCGATTTTTATACTCTATACCCTGGCCGATGAGGGCAAGCATGCCGTACGCCTTCTTGAGCACCTTATCCACTCGTGTTGCCATTTTTAGGGAACTGTGAACCTGTATGCCTAAATCCCTCCGTATTTTAATGCTTCTAAGGGTTCTGCGATTTACTGTATACTTCCCTCCTGCATTAGACCTTCCAAAATGTATCACCTCGCATTTGTCCAGATTAAATTCCATCTGTCATTTCTCCGCCCTGTATCTTCTGACAATCCTCCTCACTATCCACAACACCCCCCATCTTTGTGTCGTCCTCAAACTTACTGATCAGACCACTTGCATTCTCCTCCAAATCATTTATTTTTTTAAATATATAACAAACAACAGGGGTCCCAGTACCAATCCCAGTGGCGCCACTGATCAGAAAAACATCCTTCCACCATTACTCTCAGTCTTCTGTATCTATCTTAGTTAGAAAAGTTAGAAACGTAATAGCTTTGAAGGCGAAAGGTGGGAAGCTTGGGAAGAAAACCAGAAGGGAGGAGTTGTGACAGGGTGAAAGACAGAAGAGGTTAAATGATGAAAGAGTTGGTGGTGCAAGCCCAAAGGGAATGGTAATGGAACAAGAAAAGAAAGTGTCTAGAAGAGTTGCGAATGGCAGAATGGTGAATAGCTGCCGTCTGTAAACAAAACCAAGAGAGGAGAAACAAGAGTAACTCCAAAACCTACAAAGCAAAAGAAAACTATACAAGGTCGAGATTACTGTTCGAAATTGTTGAATTCAATGTCGAGTCCAGAAGTCTGTAGCACGTCCAATTGAAAGGTCAGGTACTGTTGCTCGAACTTGTATCGAGTTTCATTGGAACACTGCAAGAAGCCAAAGAAAGCCGCCAGCTGGAGAGTAAGGTGGAGAATTAAAATGACAAGCCACCCAGAAACTCAAGGTGAAGTTTGAGAACTGAATAGAGGTATTCTCAAAAGCAAAAAGGTGGGGGCGGGATGTTGGGAGTGACAGAGGAGGAACCAGGGAATAGTCCCTTCAGAATGTCGGAAGGGGAACGAGTGTTTGGTGGTGGGGTCACGTTGGAGTTGTCGGAAATAACGGAAGATGATCTGTTGAATAGGGAGGCTGGTAGGATGGAACGTGAGATAGCCTGATTTCTGGGATATTGTTCCAATCCAGAACATCAGGTAGGTTAGAGAAAAATGTGGATTAAAACACTCCTTCCTCATACTCTGGTACTAGTTCACACAAAATGCCCTCAAGGCAGATAATCTCCTGTATCAGATAATCAAACTCTACCCAGACTGCTTTCTTATTTATCAATTGTACTATGCCTAATTATCCTCCAAACTGCCCTTTCAGGATTCCAATAAGCTGCTGCACATACATCACATATTTTTCACTAAGCACCAGTCGTGAATATTGCGCATCTATCACCTTTACAGTTTATTTATTAGTGTCACAAGTAGGCTTACATTAACACTGCAATGAAGTTACTGTGAAAATCCCCTAGTCGCCACACTCCGGCGCCTGTTTGGGTACACTGAGGGAGAATTTAGCACTGCCCATGCACCCGAACCAGCACGTCTTTCAGACTGTGGGAGGCAACCAGAGCACCCGGAGGAAACCCATGCAAACATCGGGAGAACATGTAGACTCCGCACAGACAGTGACCCAAACCGGGAATTGAACCCGGGTCCCTGGCGCTGTGAGAACAGCAGTGCTAACCACTGTGCCACCCCCTTGTCAAATAGCGGCTGCTGAGAGAGGTGGATAGACTAGACCAGACAATCGCTTCACTGGATCATCTAACCCATCATTATTTCGGTGACTGAAAACAATGGAAGTCCAGTACTGCCTGATTAAATATTCTCTGGACGGAAAACAGAATTTACCCTTAAAATTAGAGTGAGACTGGGTCTTGCAAACCATAGCTGGGAGTGGTCAGAATAGCAGAATATTCTGTCTATGCTTCAATCTGGTCTTTCAGCTATTTTATAGAATAATCTATTCTTACAATAACATTGCACAAGGGCATTTCGCATCTTTAGTTTAAAAATTGTTTTTTTTTCTCCCCAAAAGCAAATGTTGCCAGTCCAAATCAGCCATGTTTCAGTCAGACCTGCTGGCCATTTTACATAGTTATCACTATTAATAATTGATATTTCACTGAGGGCTCTAGTAAACCATCGGATGTTATTGGGTACCTTTTGGAAGTTGCATTGCACAAGCTGAAACTAGTTATCGCAGGGAGATGGGCGCTTTCCTGAAATTGTCAGCGGTGTTAAGATGCACCACTTTATAAAAAAAGATATCTCGATGTATATTTATAATATAAACGTATACAAATGTTTAAAAATGCAATGCACCCTTCATTTACATATTCACATGGGGTTTCTATTATGCTTTGCTGATTTTATTTGTGAATGTATCATATAGTACTATAGAGGGTGGCATGTTGGCACAGTGGTTAACACTGCTGCCTCTCAGCGCCAGGGACCCAGGCTTGATTCCGGCTTCAGGTCACTTGTGGAGTTTGCATGTTGTCCCCGTGGGTTTCCTCCGGGTGCTCCGGTTTCCTCCCATAGTCCAAAAATATACGGGTTAGGTTGATTGGCCATGATAAATTGCCCCTTACTGTCAGTGTAAATATGTGGGGTTGAGGGGATGGGACTGTTGTCAGTGCAGGCTCGATGGGCCAAATGGCCTCCTTCTGCACAGTAGGTTCTATGGAGATAGGACAGAGGGGTGGGCCTGGGTAAGATGGCGAGTCACTGCAGACTCGATGGACCAAGTGGCCATCTTCTGCACTGTAGGGATTCTATGGTTCTATAGCGTAGCCGGTTTTGACCCGATTGTTAAAATGGTCGCTGTTTTCAGCCCCTTAACCTGGTCTACCAGTGACATTGTGGCCAATCTGTACTGGGCCCATAGCTTTGTATGCCTTGGCATTGAAAACGCACATTGAAATATGAGAGGTTGCCAAATTGCACTTCTAAACTTCCGAGATTTAAAGGAGGAAGAGACTTAGATAGGTAAGGAGCTTCTTAATTTTAAGATAGCTGGAAATATGAGTTAGAGAGAAAGATGAGGGATAATCACTGCAAACTGTTAGAAGGGGAGGATGTGTTTGTTGGGGGGAGGGAGGGTGGGGCATCACATTGCTTTTTAAGGGCAAATTCTGTTTTCCTTTCTTTGCTTCCAGAGAACATTTAATCAGGCAGTTCTGGACCTCCATTGTTTTGAGTTATCAAAATAAGGATGAAGTGGAAGATCCAGAGGAGATTGCCTGGTCTGGTCTATCCATCTCTCATTGCAGCCGCAGTCTGACAAGATGATAGACATTATTCACTACTGCTGCTCAGTCACAAATGTGTGTCAACACTACTTAATGTGCTCTATAAAGTTATTACTGCTGTGTATTAGACTTCCAACATTAACAACACACAATGAATCCACTACTCAATGCAGAATCTGTTGGCTGAAATCTCCATTTTGCTAAACAGCATATTTGACTTCTTCAGTTCTCTGCCCGAAGGCAGGTCTGATCCACATTGTTCCACCTGCATCACAGGGAGGGCAAGCAGACAGGTCATAAATCCAACCCAGGCACCAACCTGATCCACACCAGCTGCCCAGCCAATTGAGTGATGGCATAGGTTCAGTTTTCTTGCCATCCTATGGGTTGACCAGGGATCTCTCCCGCTTTGGATGGATTTACAAGCTGACGCCCAACCCGAGTGACCACATTATGAACACACCTTCATTGGCCATCAAGACCAAGGGTCTTGGAACCTGGAACTTCTGGATCAGAGGGAAGGAGACAAACCCGCTGCACCTCGAGATCATTTTCCACTACAAATACTGAAAAGTCAAGGGGTGTGAACACACAATTTTAGCTCCAAAAGCTCAGCTGGTAAATGCATTAAGCCAGTCATCAGGCCAAGAATGTCCCAGGTTTGATTAACAGAATGAGTTAGGTTAGATAGCTCTCCACTCAACCACCAGTCGGAACGTGGCGATCAGTCCCCACGACCTCAGGACAGAGGAGCTTCCACAGCCGATTGTCACCCAGGTTAAAGTCCAACAGGTTTAGTTGGTATCACGAGCTTTCGGAGCGCAGCTCCTTCATCAGGTGAGCAGTGCTTCGAAAGCTCGTGATACCAAACAAACCTGTTGGACTTTAACCTGGGCATTGAGAGACTTCTTACTGAGCCCTATCCCAGTCCCAACGCCGGCATCTCCACATCACGATTGTCATCCAATAATCCCTGCTGCAAAATGCAAGGGCGCAAAGCACCCAGCTCTCGTTAAAACAAAGAACAACATTTTTAATTGTTATAAACTTTGTTGGATTGAGGCCCAGGCTGGGCGAACAGACTCACCAGCATCGTTGGCTTCTCCCTCTAGTATGTGGATGTCAGTGCAGTCGGCCAGCGAATGCTCTAAGCAGATCTGAAGGAAGCGAGCTTGGGTCCGACTGACCCTCTTCAACAGAGATAACAGGGCTACTGTCTGCTCACACTCATTCCATCCTTTGAACCACCCAGCTAACACGCCAACTTGATCCCGAAACATCATGATCGCAAGCCTGCACGATTATCCGTCTCTCTCTTTCCCTCGAGGACTCCAACACGACAGAAGAGCGTCACATGTTTCCAGCTTGCGTAGTAAGATTATCGACTTTGTAAGAGCCGGTGTCTTTTCTGTCCAAACATTTTTGGGCGATACAATTATTTCCTTTCCCTCCTCCACTAACACCCCCCCCTCCCCCCCACTGCTTCCAGATACAACAGTCCAGGAGAAATCACGGTCAACACCGACAGCTGAGTGGAGAAACAACTTCAAGCAACTTCTGACAATCGATCATTGAAAGTTCAGCCCTTGCTTATTTTTCCTTCCTTCTTGCGGTTAGGGTTTCATGTCGTCACTGTTTAAAACAACAAAAAAAGAGTATTAAAATATGGAAATACAAATACACATTCCTGAGCAGACTTGCGTGCCAATGTTCTACAATTCTCTTTTTAATCCCTTCTCCTTGGCCACAGACTGTGGCTGGGCCTCGCGTTCTCAGGTCTCTGCCGAAACTGGCCTGAGTGAGCCACAGAGCAGCAAATTGAGGATTACTCTCTTTCCCCAAGTGTTGCAACTAAAATTGGAAACCAATGAAGCGAGAACACTTGGATCTGTCCCTCCAACATTGCTGTTGACTGTCTCTCATGCTTTCCCCTGCCCCACCCATTCCCCACATGTCCCCAGTTTATTAGACAGTAAACGCAGGACATCCTCAGCAGATCAGGGAGCATCTGTGGAGAGATAAACAAAGTCGAGAAGAAGTCAGAGACTGACCATGTGACGGTAAAATGACAGATTTGTAGAACTTCTGTCAGCCCCCATGCTTGACTCCGAATTTCCAGTCCTTGGTCAGTTTAATTCGCTACCTTTCTCTCAAGCTGAACCTCTATTCTCAGCCTCCTAAAATTTAAGTTTTTAAGATTAAGTTTATTTATTGGTGTCAGAAGTAGGCTTACATTAACACTGCGATGAAGTTACTGTGAAAATCCCCTAGTCGCCACACTCTGGCGCCTGTTCGGGTACACGGAGGGAGAATTTAGCACGGACAATGCACTCAACTAGCACATCTTTCAGACTGTGGGAGGAAACCGAGCACCCGGGTGAAACCCACGCAGACTCCGCCAGGAATCAAACCAGGGTCCCTGGCACTGAGGCAGCTAACCATGTGCCACCATGCCACCTTATCGCATCCCAATGATGTTCAATGCAAATCAGGAACAACACCTTGTCTTTCAATTAAACAATTTAAGAGACTTCTGGACTATGACTCTCACCACCTTTTACAGATGCACCACAGAAAGCATTCTTTCTGGTTGTATCACAGCTTGGTATGGCTCCTGCTCTGCCCAAGACCGCAAGAAACTACAAAAGGTTGAGAATGTAGCCCAATCCATCACGCAAACCAGCCTCCCATCCATTGACTCTGTCTACACTTCCCGCTGCCTCGGCAAAGCAGCCAGCATAATCAAGGACCCCACACACCCCGGACATTCTCTCTTCCACCTTCTTCCTTCAGGAAAAAGATACAAAAGTCTGAGGTCGCGTACCAACCAACTCAAGAACAGCTTCTTCCCTGCTGCCATCAGACTTTTGAATGGACCTACCTTGTATTAAGTTGATCTTTCTCTACACCCTAGCTATGACTGTAATACTACATTCTGTACTCTCTCCTTTCCTTCTCTATGAACGGTATGCTTTGTCTGTATAGCGCGCAAGAAACAATACTTTTCACTGTATACTAATACATGTGACAATAATAAATACTGAATTTGACAATTTCACTGAAACCTTTTTTCCCCTCTGCAGGTTTTGCCTTTTCACGCATTAGTGAAGATCTTTCACTAACAAAAATGTGCATTGTCCAATTTTGTAAGTGGAAGACAGATGTTCATCAGTTCATTCACACCTCTCGACACAACTTCTGTTTCTTTACTTGGGCCACTACCACTCGCTTTAGCCTTGGCACCACCAACCCTTTCTCTCATTTAATTTTTCCAGTTTACTAACCCATCACAATCTTTCCCTTTTGTCCTTTTCCTGCCCACCTTTCCCCCTTCACCCGTTTAAGACTTGCTACATTTCTAACTTTTCTCAGTCGTGGTGAAAGGTCATCGCTCTGAAATGTGAACTATTTCTCTTTCCACAGATGCAGCCTGACACAAGAACACGAGAAGTAGGAGCAGGGGTAGGCCATTCGGCCCATCGAGCCTGCTCCGCCATTCAATACGATCATGGCTAACCTTGGGCTTCAACTTCATTTCCCTGCCTGCTCCCCATATCCCTTCATTCCCTGAGACACCAAAAGTCTGTCTATCCCAGCCTTAAATGTCTTCAACGATCCACAACCCTCTGGGGGGCACAGAATTCCAAAAATTCACATCCCTTTTGAGTTAAATAATTTCTCCTCATTTCAGTCTTAAATGATCAGTCCCTTATCCCGAGACCATGTGTGTTATACTCCCTGACCAGTGGAAACAATCTCTTGGCATCTACCTGTCAAACCCCATCAGAATTTTGTGGGTTTCAGTGAAATCACCCCTCATTCTACTAAAAACCAGAGAATACAAGTCCAATTTAGTTAGCATTTCATCGTAGGACAACCCTTTCATCCAAGTATATTCTTCTCTCAATGTGGAGGCCAAAATTGCGCAAACTATTCCAGATGTGGTCCCACCAAAACCCTGTCCAACTGCAGCAAGATTCCTTTATTCTTGTAATAAAGGCCAACATGTCATTAACCTTCCGAATTGCTTGTTGCATCTACATGCCAACTTTCTGCATCCCTCATGCGAGCACACCCAGGTCTCTTTGAAACCAAAAGAGAAAACGCTGGAAAATCTCAGCAGGTCTGGCAGCATCTGTAAGGAGAGAAAAGAGCTGACGTTTCAAGTCCAGATGACCCTTTGTCAAAAGTGGCACGATGGCACAGTGGTTAGTACTGCTGCCTCACAGCGCCAGGGACCTGGGTTCAATTCCCGGTTTGGGTCACTGTCTGTGTGGAGTCTGCACGTTCTCCCCGTATCTGCGTGGGTTTCCTCCGGGTGCTCCGGTTTCCTCCCACACTCCAAAGATGTGTAGGTTAGGTGGATTGGCCATGCTAAATTTCACCCAGTGTCAGGGGGATTAGCAGGGTAAATATGTGGGGTTATGGCGATAGGGCCTGGATGGGATTGTTGTTGGTGCAGGCTCGATGGGCCAAATGGCCTCCTTCTGCACTGTAGGGATTCTATGAAAGGGTCACCTGGACTCGAAACATCAGCTCTTTTCTCTCCAAGTCTCTTTGAACATCAACATTTACAAGTTTTACACCTTTCAAAAGATATTCTGCTTTTCTATTCAAAGGATCAAAGCGAATAACCTCACACTTCTCTACATTACATCTGCCACCTTGTTGCCCACTCACTGACGTGCTGAGTATTTCCAGCACTTTGTTTATTTCAGATTTCCAGAACCCGCTGTATTTTGTTTTTATAAATCCCAGCACTGCACTTGGTACCAGTCCTGCAGCAATAAGATGCATCAAAAAAGCATGTGTGTGGAGAATTGCGGGCACAAATTCATAGTTCACTACCTGGATGTCCACAGGTGCAGTCCCATTTCACTATACCACAGATACTTATAGAAATGTCAATGTGACTTTTCACGCATTTGTAAAAAAATTTCACTAACAAAAAGTGCATTGTCCAATTTGTGTAAATGTTATTATAATAACGTACAACATTTTTAAAAAAATCAATAAGATTCAAATGGGAGAAATCTGGAGTAATCAGGTGGCACAGTGGTTAGCACTGCTGCCTCAGCACCAGATACCTGGGTTCAATTCCGGCCTTGGGTGACTGTCTGAGAATTTGCACATTTTCTCTGTGTCTGTGTGGGTTTCACTCCACAGTCAAAGATGTGTAGGTTAGGTGGATTGGCCAAGCTAAATTATCCCTTAGTGTCTAAAGATGTATAGATTAGGGGTAAATACGTGGGGATAAGCCTGGGTAAGAGTCAGAGGTTTACAGCATGGAAACAGGCAGGCCCTTCGGCCCAACTTGTCCATGCTGCTTTTTAAAAAAAATCCCTAAGCTAGTCCTAATTGCCCACATTTGGCGCATATCTCTCTATATCCATCGTACCCATGTAGCTGTCCAAATGCTTTTTAAAAGACAAAATTGTACCCACCTCTACTACTACCTCTGGCAGCTTGTTTCAGACACTCACCACCCTCTGCATGAAACAATTGCTCCTCTGGACACTTCTGTATCTCTCCCCTTAAACCTATGCCCTCTAGTTTTAGACTCCCCTACCTTTGGGAAAAGATGTTGATTAACTAGCTGATCTGTGCCCCTCATTATTTTATAGACCTCTATAAGATCACCCCTCAGCCTCCTACGCTCCAGAGAAAAAAGTCCCAGTCTACCCAACCTCTCCTTTTAACTCAAACCATCAAGTCCCGGTAGCATCCTAGTAAATCTCTTCTGCACTCTTTCTAGTTTATTAATATCCTTTCTATAATAGGGTGACCAGAACTGTACACAGTATTCCAAATGTGGCCTTACCAATGTCTTGTACAACTTCAACAAGACATCCTGTATTCAATGTTCTGACCAATGAAACCAAGCATGCTGAATGCCTTCTTCACCACTCTGTCCACCTGTGACTCCACTTTCAAGGAGCTATGAACATGTACCCCGAGATCTCTTTGTTCTGTAACTCTCCCCAACGCCCTACCATTAACTGAGTAAGTCCGACCCTGGTTCAATCTACCAAAATGCATCACCTCGCATTTATCTAAATTAGTACTGTGAGCAATTTTGGGCCCCACACCTCAGGAAGGACATACTGGCACTGGAGCGGGTCCAGCGGAGATTCACACGGATGATCCCAGGAATGGTAGGCCTGACATACGATGAACGTCTGAGGATCGTGGGATTATATTCATTGGAGTTTAGGAGGTTGAGGGGAGATCTGATAGAAACTTACAAGATAATGAACGGCTTAGATAGGATGGACGTAGGGAAGTTGTTTCCATTAACAGGGGAGACTAGGACGCGGGGGCACAGCCTTAGAATAAAAGGGAGTCACTTTAGAACAGAGATGAGGAGAAATTTCTTCAGCCAGAGAGTGGTGGGTCTGTGGAATTCATTGCCACAGAGGGCTGTGGAGGCCGAGACGTTGAGAGTCTTCAAGACAGAAATTGATAAATTCTTGATTTCTCGAGGAATTAAGGGCTATGGGGAGAGAGCGGGTAAATGGAGTTGAAATCAACCATGATTGAATGGTGGAGTGGACTCGATGGGCCGAATGGCCTTACTTCCGCTCCTATGTCTTATGGTCTTATGGTCTTAAACTCCATCTGCCATTCGTCAGCCGGTGCAGACTTGATGGGCCGAATGGCTTCCTTCTGCATTATAAGGATTCTATGATTCTAATATGGTTTAAATTTATACCAACGATTCCCTTTTATAACAAAATTCTCACTGCACCCAGGACATCAGAGAAACGAAGGAAAGGACACAACGAGAATAGGAAGAATGTCTGTTGAGGGGAGATGGTGGTTGGGTTCGTGTTGGTGAAGGAAGTACCACAGGATTTGGAAAACCTGTAAAACAGTCCCTGAAAAAATCTTGCATTCATTCAAAGGTTACCAGATATAGCAAAATGCACCTACAAAAATTCCTCCCTAGAAACAGGTTAATCAGCTGTGTAGATACTGCGTCTGGCATATCAATAACTCTGAATAACTGAGCTAACAAGCTTTAGAAGCATACACTGAAGACAGACTTCTTGCCCAAGAGTCTGAGCTCCCTTTAAGCAATGAACTCAGCGAATTGTCCCTGAATGCATCCACACAACTGCCAATTAACAGACAGAATTCTTCCATGAAACAATATTTTTTCACCCACCCCCTCCCCAGCCCCATCTGGAGCAGTTAATAAGCCAAAAGTTAACTTCCATCAGCATATGACATCATTCCTTCAGCCACCTACATCTGGCATTCATTAGCATTCAAAGAGTACTCAGTGCTGGCGCACACTGGATACAGAGAGAGAAATCTGTATAAAATCACATAGCAAATCACTTGACCACAGCGCTGCCTTGAAAGGAAACACAACTTTCACCGATCAAAGGCCCGACCCGTGCGGAGAAAGCGCCCATATCTCGCTGCAATTAGGGCTTCCACGTGTATTTTAAAACTAAATAATCCACAATAGCTCAGCTGGGAGCTACACTGAGCAAAAGATTCAAAGTTGGATCCTTGGTCTAGGCCAAGCTACAGGTCACAATCTGAGCACTGTGCTATGATTGGTTCCGTCGTCCGAGGGAGCAGGAGGCACGATAAAGACGGGAAGTCAAGTTTTCCACTCTTGACCATGACCCTTCTGGCAAGATAGGATTAGGCTCAGCCATCAAACAACCTACTGGAACTTAATGTGCAGGGTAATACATGAAGCAGAGCAACTTAGAGAAGGTATTAGAGAATATCTCGCACCAGTGCAACAAGAGCATGCCGAAGGAGAGATGAAATTAGAATGAGACACTATGGAAAAGCTTCAATGCAACCTCTAGATTTCAATTGTACATAGAAAGGGATTGTCCAAAATCACTTGAGTATGTTTCCCCTTGGTCAATTTACAAGTAGAGTTTAAATAAAGAAACTCGGAGGCATGCAACATTCATGAACCGTGGATGTCAGGATGCTTTGCAAAATTGGCTGTATGGTCTCCTTTTTAAACTGAAATTGGAATTCGGCAAGGAAATCACACAGAGACTTCAACAAGTGTTTCCACAGACACACACACACACAGCTACCAAATCCATTGTCCTTGCTTCAGACTGACAAGGCACCAAAGGGCGGCATGGCAGCACAGTGGTTAGCACTGCCGCCTCACAGCGCCAGGGACCCGTGTTCAATTCCGGCCTTGGGTCACTGTCTGGGTGGAGTTTGCACGTTCTCCCCCCGCCGCCCCCCCCACCCCCGTGCGTTTCCTCCGGGTGCTCCGGTTTCCTCCCACAGTCCAAAAATGTGCAGGTTAGGTTGACTGGCCATGCTAAATTGCCCCTTAGTGTCAGGGGGACTAGCAGGGTAAATGGGGTTACGGGGATAGGATCTGGGTGGGATTGTGGTTGGTGTAGGCTCGATGGGCCAAATGGCCACCTTCTGCACTGTAGGGATTCTATGAATTCTACCTAGGGAGCTTCTAATGATTTACAGAGCTACAATGTGAAGCTCAACTCTACTAAAAAGGCAAAATTGACATTGACAGGGACCTGGAACGATGCTGTTTATCTTCCCTCTCAGCTAACGAACTGCGATAGGTGTTGAGAAGTTGGACTCATGGCAAGAAATGCACAAACATTTCTAAAGTTAATATAAAACAGAAAATACCAGCAACCTTGGTCTCAGCCTCAATGACAAGTCATTTCACAACAAGTATTTAATGTACAATATTCCTAAAAGATCTCTATAGGCTGCTATCTTGAGAACTCAATGGGTAATGAGATAATGGAGTATGATGCTAAATGACAAGAGATCATTAAACTCTGGTCAGTGTGGGAAAACTAGGAAGAATTATAAATGACCACAGTGATCATAAGCTAGAGAGAGAAAATTCCCAACTGTTCCTACTTCTGATCTAGTAACTCCTGTTGGAAAATGCTCAGGTGGACATTAGGCGATGATAAGATTCGTTCTTCGAATTGGCACTTGGGTGAGGGCAAGTGTAAGCTGGACACCATCTTCAGGAGGGGAGTATTGATCGTTAAATTCTTTTTACTGAAAGACAAATCCCCCATTCCATTAACCATAAAATAGACCAAATCGGGACTTACAGAATATATAAATCATCACTGGATACTTATAACAACTACTCGCTTTACATAGCGTCTATGACATTATAAAATTTCACAAGATGCTGCAGAGAGGCATTATAAGTGACACTGAGCCACATAAAGGGATAGAAAGGCAGAAGACTAAGAGTGCGATCAAAGTTTTATCTCGGAAGAGGCAGAGAAATATAGGGAAGGAATTGAAGAGTTTAGGGTCTCGGCATCTAAAGGCAAGGTTGCCAATGGTGCTGCAAAAATAATCGGGTTGCCATATTGATGGAGCACAGAGATCTAGGCTAGTTGCAGGGCTGAATGCGAATACAGAGGGAGAAAAGGCCAGACAGGAATTTGATAATCGAGGCATGGATTGACCATGCAAATCAGTGAGTATGAGGAGATAGTTAGTGGGACTTGGTGCAAGTTAGGACGTAGGCAGCAGAGTTTAGAATGACCTCAAGTTGGCAGAGGGTAGCAGCCAGAAATGCATTGGAATAGCCAAGGGTGGAGATAACAAAGATATGAATAAGAATTTCAGTAGCAGACAAGAAATAGAAGGAGGCCATACAGCCAATTGAGCCAGCCCCACAAATAAGCAAAGATAAGGCCAAAGTTAAGCAATGTTACAGAGCTAGAAATAAGTGTTCTAGTGATGGATTAGGTGTGCGGGAGGAAGCTCATCTCAGGGTCAGCTGTAACACCAAGATTACAAACAGTCCAGCTCAGTCTCAGGCAGTTGTCAGGGAGAGGAATGGAGTCAATAGTTAGGGAACAGAGTTTGTGACAGGGACTGAAGACAATAGCTTTAGTCTTCTCAATATCTGTCTGGGGGAAATTTCTGCTTACCCAAGAGTCAGCTAACTCGGAGACAGGAGGTGGTCAAGAGAAGTGGAGAAAAGGCAGAGCTGGGGGTATCATCAACGTACATATGGAAATTAGTGCCATGATTTTGCCGTCAAGGATTGCACAAGTTTGAGAAACTGGGGACGTACAACGTTGGATCCTTGAGAGACAATGGAGGAGTGAGGAATATTCCAATAGTCAAATAGCCTAACGTGCATCATCGACACTGATAAAGAACGGTCACTTGGACAACTTATCGGAAAGCTACTAGTGCTCATGAAACTGAAACCCTTCAATTTTCTCTTGAAGTCACTCCTTCTTGAACCAAAAGGGATCAAGCTAAAGCAACTGGATGGCTCATCTCTGTTTTGCTCCTGTGAGGGGGAAGGAGTTCTCATCGAGGTATTCTTACACATTCCTGGAAGCCGGCAAATATAGGTGGAAAAAGCCCAAAATAGTGCAGACATGAAAATCTGAAACAAACAGAAGGTCACTCAGCACCAATGGAGAAGACAGAGAGGTTAATGTATCAGGGCACAAAATCCTCTTCAAAACAAAGTAAACGACACACCTAAAACATTAATTGATCTGTCCACTCTAGCTGCTGACTGACCGGTTGCTTTTCCAGCATTTTTGTTTTAAAGATACAGGTAATAAAATACCCTGAGAAAAGCTGGTCACTTATTTCCTTCAACTGCACAAGGCTTATGTCTAAGAAGTGGAGTGTGAGGGAGAAGCACTGAGTGGGCTAACCTAGGGGATAGTGCCGACATTCTGTCTGTTCCCAAAACATTACTTCAGGGCACTGCAGAACACAGGGGCAAGGCTGCACATTTAGAAAGGGCACATCTTAAACAGGCCGTTGGGGAGTTCTCTATTCTGTGGCTGATTAACTGCTGGAATGGGCTCAGGTAAGGACTCTGGGCTCAAATCAGATGCTACGATGGGAAGATGGCAGTACTGGTGTACCAGGAGCACAAGAGTAGATGGGATGAGCACCACCTTCATCCAAATCAACCTCAAGTAAATGTCTGAAGCCCTAACTAGAAAAGGAAATTTCCTTGCCTTGCCCCACTGCAGTCTCTTTGCAGCTTCTCAAGCCTGGATTATTGCCCAAGGGACTCGGGGAAACCAAACCGCAAGCAGTTTCTCACCATCAATGAGACCATTCACACACCAGTTGCCTAGTCCATTCAGCTGCGGCGCTGTGGGTGGCCTGATTCTGAAGGTTGGTGGATTCAAATCCCACGCCAGACACTAGACCATAATACAGACTGACACTCCCCTTGGGGTACGAGGGTGACGCACTAACTGAGGTACCACATTTCGGGTCAGATGCTCAGGTGAGAAGAAAGACCAGCTCTCAGTTTGATGTAAAAGATTCCATGGCACTATTTGACGAGGTGAATTCTGGTCAATATTTCACCTCGCAACCAACATTATGACGATGTTGTTCTTTGTGGTATATTTCTGTGCACAAATTGGCTGCCACACTTCCTACGTTAAGAGTGACTACACTTCAAAAATACATCATAAAGTATTTTTGGAGTGTGTTGAGGTTGAGAGCGGTGTTATATATATGCAAGCGATTGTTTCTTCGGTAACACAATTCGCAAACACGAACAACCTCTGGAACCTTGCCAAAATCCAGCCAAGACAGTTTGCTTTCACAAGACCGTACAACCTTTCAGGACCAGCCCCACAACTGTTTCCATATCCGCTTTGCAGCAAGGGTTATTGGGATCATTATCGGGACAGAAACCCCAATCTTGGGGAGGCCGTGGCATTGTCACTGGACTAGTAACCCAAGGACCCGGTTTCAAATCCCACCACGGCAGATGGTGAAATCTGAATTCAGTAAAAAACAAAATCTGGAATTAAAAGTCTACTGATGACCATGAAACCATTGTTGATTGTCATAAAATCCCATCTGGTTCACTAATGTCCCTTTAGGGAATTCTTTCTGGTTGTATCACAGCTTGGTATGGGCTCCTGCTCTGCCCAAGACCGCAAGGAATTACAAAAGGGCCGTGAACGTAGCCCAATCCATCACGCAAACCAGCCTCCCATCCATTGACTCCGTCTACACTTCCCGCTGCCTCGGCAAAGCAGCCGGCATAATCAAGGACCCCACGCACCCCGGACATTCTCTCTTCCACCTTCTTCCGTCGGGAAAAAGATACAAAAGTCTGAGGTCACGTACCAACCGACTCAAGAACAGCTTCTTCCCTGCTGCCGTCAGACGTTTGAATGGACTTACCTTGCATTTAATTAAGTTGATCTTTCTCTACACCCTAGCTATGACTGTAACACTACATTCTGCACTCTCTCCTTTCCTTCTCTATGAACGGTATGCTTTGTCTGTATAGCGCACAAGGAACAATACTTTTCACTGCATGTTAATACATGTGACAATAAATCAAATCAAAAGAAAATCAAAGAAATCTGCCGTCCTTACCTGGTCTGGCCTACATGCGACTGCTGTGTGGCTCTGAAATGTGGTTGACTCTTAAAATGTCCCCTGAAATGGAGGGCAGTCAGAGATGGATAAGTAATGCTAGGCCCAGCCAGCAATGCTCACATCCCATAAATAAACTAAAGAAGAATCTTTTCCTTTCATGATTGTATATTTCTTTGAGCCAGTGACTTTCAGCTCTCCTTTGCTATCACCATAGGTCAGAAACCAAACCAGTGATATTCAGGTCCACACAGCCTACCTACCGCACGATATGAGCAGTGCACTATGAATCACAGGGTACACACTATCGGTGCCCCCCACACCCCTCACAGCTTTTAATCTATACAAAAACTCAACACTAAAAACTAATCCAGCTTCAGGGTACCTGCTGTATTTCTATATCCTGCTGTCATGTGACAATATATTTCCAAGCGACACATCAGCCTTCCTTTAAATATCTCCTCATCTGACAAAATAACACTGGGTAACTTTTCCCGACAGCGTGACTGATATGCTCCACGAAGCAACAAGTCAGGCCAGTTGCTACATTATTGCCCTGTTGTGCAATTAAGCCATACAGAAGCAGAATGCCCCAAGGTCTTCTCTTGGCTGATCGCAACAGTAATGGTGCCACAGCTAGCTCCCCACCCTGCTCCCCCCCCCACCCCCACTCCCACCCTGCTGATCGTCCCAGCAAGGGCACCACACCACTCCAATCAGGCCCAAACAAGACTATAGTTAAAAATGAGGCTCATCACCCACCAGTGAAACAGATGAAGTGATAAAGAATGGGTGAGGTACTGTCAATGTACCTCAGGAATATGGGAAGAAATGTTGGGGGTGAGGGCCGAGGAGTTGGAAAGGGATTCACACAGACAAGCTACAGACAAAACTACAAGGTTTTAAGTGTCAGAAGAAGCTTTTGATTCCACTACTGCCTTGAATCTCAGTTAGCTGCATGCTATTCTGCCAAAAAAGCCCCGCTCTCTTTTCCCATTTTGAGCCAATTAATATCTACTAACACCCATGCATTACAACACTACTCGCACTTTTCCAGAAGGATCCTTTTTAAAATTATTGGCTGAGGTCCTTACCAAGTGGTGGGAGTGGGCTGTTAAAATTTACTTTGCCGCCCCCAGGTTAGGACAAGGAGACCAGTTAGAGATCCTGCTCCTGCTACGAATCAAGATACCTTTCACAGTTGAATAGCGGAGGATAACTGCTTTGAAGGCTCACACAAGAACAAAACAGGCACTTGGCTGAAGTCAGAAACAGCATCTTAGAAGCAGAATGTGTGCAGCGCAGTGAATAAACTCATCAAATAATAAACGTCAAACAAATTGCCCCGTCTGCTGCTAAAGAATAAAGTTCTCTCCAAAACATAGGTTTAAAGTTTATTTATTAGTGTCACAAGTACATTAACACTGCAACGAAGTTACTGTGAAAATCCCCTAGTCGCCACACTCCGGTGCCTGTTCGGGTACACCGAGGAAGAATTTAGCACGGCCAATGCATCTAACCAGCAAGCCTTTGGGCCTGTGGGAGGAAACCGGAGCACCCGGAGGAAACCCAAGCAGACACGGGGAGAATGTGCAGACTCCACACTGATAGTGACCCAAGCCGGGAATTGAATCCAGGTCCCTGGCGCTGTGAGGCAGCAGTGCTAACCACCGTGCTGCCCAAGACCCAAGTTCCTTCTCGTGGGCAATGAATTTACGTCAAGTGAGTCTACACTTCCATAGAAAGGAGTGACTCAGCACAAATCCCTTAACTTAGAAAGTTGACCAAGACTGGACACAGAACAGCTGGTATGGTAAACGTTAAGTGACAGATCAGTGAAGCAGGAGATGCTCAGAGAGATTGAGGTACGCTGGTCGATCAGGAGAGAGAGGGGTTCACTCTACATTTCGATCTGGGACTGCTTGGTGGCATCCAGTGCCCAACAAAGCATCATCCATTAATAACCCTCACCTTGGCACAGACAAAAATCACTTCATTTAAAGTCAATAAATATTCCAGCATCATTACAATGCTTAAAAGTACTTAGCACAACCGTAAAACTGAAGCGTCAAACGTAACTGACAAACAGCCTTTTAGGGGGGAGGGCAAGTGTTCACCCCATCAGTTGCTAATTCATTACTCCAGCAGGTAATAGTGGATGATAGCAACAGGTAACCCACAGGTTGCACTGTGAGGCTACCACACAAAAAAAATTGCCTCAATAAATTTAATCCGGTTGTGCTTTTTTTTTTACAAAATATATAAATCTAGCAGTCAAAAGTTTTCAACATCCATTAACCTTGACATCGAAACATGCTAAAACGTCCCAAACAAAATAAGTCAGTAGGTCTAACCATAATTGAACAACTCATTTTGGATATATAACTTATATTCTTCATCGCACACTGGTGATGGGGACAAAAACTATTCTTGACGCAATATAACTGATATTTATAACTTTTAGGTAAAGATTAATAGCAAGCTAGGCTGGCGGTGGACATGAAAACCACTCTGGACACAACATAACTGATATATTTATAACTTTTAGGTAAGGATTAATACTAGGTTGAAGGTGGGCACGAAAACTACTCTGGACATAACACAACTGATATATTTACAACTTTTAGGTAAGGATTAAGACTAGGCTGACGGTGGGCACGAAAACCATTCCTGACACAACACAACTGATATATCTATAACTTTTAGGTAAAGATTAATAGTAGGCTAGGCTGACTGTGGGCACGAAAACCATTCCTGACACAACACAACTGACTTACAGGTGGACACATCAACACGACACACCGGTGATTTATAAACGTAAAGAGGAGGAGCTCTTTTGCAGAATGATCTGAAACCGGTGACTTGGACAAATTGGTCATGAAATCTGCAGAGTAAATGCTGCGCCGGTTGTCTATTTTGTGGTCAGTTGGACAATATGCCTTCCTCTCCCTCCCTCCCATTCCAGGGGGAGAGAGAGAATTAGAGGATTAAAAAAAAGACAGGATATTTAACTAAAGACCATGACATTTCTATTTTAAAAGGGAAAGGGGGGAAGAATGGAAAGTAGAAGGGAGCAACTCTACCTACCCCAGTAGCTCAGGCTTGTCCTTCCATGAGGAGAGGGAGCAGCTCTACCTACCCCAGTAGCTCAGGCTTCTCCTTCCATGAGAAGAGGGAGCAGCTCTACCTACCCCAGTAGCTCAGGCTTGTCCTTCCATGAGAAGAGGGAGCAACTCTACCTACCCCAGTAGCTCAGGCTTGTCCTTCCATGAGAGGAGGGAGCAACTCTACCTACCCCAGTAGCTCAGGCTTCTTCTTCCATAAGAGGGAGCAACTCTACCTACCCCAGTAGCTCAGGCTTGTCCTTCCATGAGAAGAGGGAGCAGCTCTACCTACCCCAGTAGCTCAGGCTTGTCCTTCCATGAGAAGAAGGAGCAACTCTACCTACCCCAGTCGCTCAGGCTTGTCCTTCCACGAGAGGAGGGAGCAACTCTACCTACCCCAGTAGCTCAGGCTTCTTCTTCCATGAGAAGAGGGAGCAACTCTACCTACCCCAGTAGCTCAGGCTTGTCCTTCCATGAGAAGAGGGAGCAGCTCTACCTACCCCAGTAGCTCAGGCTTCTCCTTCCATGAGGAGAGGGAGCAACTCTACCTACCCCAGTAGCTCAGGCTTCTCCTTCCATGAGGAGAGGGAGCAACTCTACCTACCCCAGTAGCTTCCATGAGGAGTCAGGGGGGAGGTTTATTGGGGTTGGGTTTTTATATTTGGTGTGTGGGGAGTGGGAGATAAATTATTGAACGTGAAGCAGCGGCTCCAGAGAGGGAGAGCCCACACACACACACATTGACATGAAATGTTTATGGTTTTAATCCCCTCCCTTCCCAAACTCTAGACAAGAAATGGCCAACACCTCAGTCTCTCCCTCCCTCTGCCCGCCATGGAGGAGGACAATCTCTCTCTCTCTCTCTCAGGTGATGCGCGAGGCCTATTTCCCTCAGTCCCTCATTCCCTCCCTCCCTCCCTCCAAAGAGAGAAGGAAGGAGGGGGGGAAAAAAAATAAATGTCATCCAATCGACCCGGCTCCAGCCCCATTCGACAGCCCGTGCCCGACATTCAGTCAAAAATATCCATTATTTACCCGTCCGCCGTCGAATTTTCTCGATTTTTCCCTCCTCACCTGGGGTGCAGTGTGTGTGTGTGTTGGGGGGGGGAGGGGGAGGGGGTTGGTTCGCGGGCCCCGCACGGGGGGGCGGATTTTTTTTTTAACAGCCGTCCCCTCCCCGCTCGCCACTAACTTGCTGCGCCCGCCCGCTCTCTCGCCCCGCTCATCTCATTGGCTGTCCCGTCTCCCCCCGCCCCGCCCGCTGCCTGTCAATCAGGCAGCGCGTCACAGCACGTTCGGTTGTCCTGGGAGCTGATTGGATGGGAGGGGGAGGGGGCGGGGGGGAAAGGAAGAGACCGGAGGTGACGTCAACACGACGCGCGGCGGCGGACATGAGAGGACGCCCCGGGGCGTGGGGCATGCCGGGAGTTGTAGTTCTCAATTGCAGTGAGTTCTCAACAACAATTGCAGCAACAACTGTCACAACAACAACATAAGAACAACTACCCTAACAGCAACAACTATCACAACAACAACAACATAAGAACAACTACCCTAACAGCAACAACTGTCACAACAACAACTAATATCACAACAACTACTATGTAACTAAAGTGGGCGGCACGGTAGCACAGTGGTTAGCACTGCTGCTTCACAGCTCCAGGGTCCCAGGTTCGATTCCTGGCTTGGGTCACTGTCTGTGTGGAGATTGCACATTCTCCTCGTGTCTGCGTGGGTTTCCTCCGGGTGCTCCGGTTTCCTCCCACAGTCCAAAGATGTGCGGGTTAGGTTGATTGGCCAGGTTAAAAATTGCCCCTTAGAGTCCTGAGATGCGTAGGTTAGAGGGATTAGCAGGTAAAATATGTGGGGGTAGGGCCTGGGTGCAGACTCGATGGGCCGAATGGCCTCCTTCTGCACTGTACGGATTCTATGATGATTCTATGAACAGCAACTATTATAACAACTACTGATAAGCGGCACGGTAACACAGTGGTTAGCACTGCTCCTTCACAGCTCCAGGGGCCTGGATTCGATTCCCGGCTTGGGTCTGTGTGGAGTTTGCACATTCTCCCCATGTCTGCGTGGGTTTCCTCCGGGTGCTCCGGTTTCCTCCCACAGTCCAAAGATGTGCGGGTTAGGTTGATTGGCCATGCTAAATTGCCTCTTAGTGTCCTTAGTTGTAAAATTGCACCTGGAGATTGGCAGTTGTCGGCGTTGAGTACTGAGGCAGTTGCAGCAATGCCATCATCGTGGGGGATGCTGGTGTAGAGTGCCGAGACATCCATTGTGACGAGGAGCGCTCCTGGTTCAACTGCTCCATGTGCGCTGAGTTTCTGTAGGAAGTCTGTAGTGTCGCAACAAAAGTTGGGGGTTCTTTGTACAATGGGTTTCAGGATGCCCTCGACGTAGCCGGAGAGGTTCTCGCACAGGGTCCCATTGCCCGATACGATGGGACGGCCGGGTGTGTTTGCCTTGTGTATCTTCGGGAGGCAGTAGAGATCTCCAATGCGGGGAGTACGTGGAATGAGAGCACGGAGGGTGCTCTGAAGGTCCAGATCAAAGGTCTTGATCAGTCTGTTGAGTTGATGAGTGTGTTCTTTGGTTGGATCTGCGGGTAACTGTCTGTAGTGTTCCCCGTTGTTGAGTTGTCGGTACACTTCTTTGCAGTAATCCGTTCTGTTCAGTATGATGATGGCCCCTCGTTTGTCTGCTGGTTTGATAACAATATTACGGTTGGTCTTGAGAGCGTGGATGGTGTTACGTTGTGCTTGGGTGATGTTCGGGGCTGTCTTGTGAGTGCGGCTGATGAATCTGGTGTTGACGCACCTCCTGACGGCTTAGGCATACATGTCAAGTCGAGGGCAGCGGCCTTCCGGAGGAGTCCAATTCGACTCTTTCCTCTTCGGTTGCTGCACTGTGGATCTCTCTGCCGGTTCATTGGCTGTCTCATTGTGTTCGCTGTTGGCCTCTTGGAGTTTGTGGAAGAACTCCCGCAGCCTCATTCGCCTGATGAATTCCTCTGTCTCTGCTGTGAGACAATACACACCTCTTAACCCTCTTAACCCTCTTAACGCTCTCTCCACTAACATTGCCTGACCCTTTAAGACTTGATGACCTGTAAAGACTCGCATTCCAACCATTATTTTGTAAATTGAGTTTGTCTCTTTATATGCCCTGTTTGGGAACATGACTCCCACTCACCTGACGAAGGAGCAACGCTCCGAAAGCTAGTGGCTTTTGCTACCAAATAAACCTGTTGGACTTTAACCTGGTGTTGTGAGATTTCTTACTGTGTTTACCCCAGTCCAACGCCGACATCTCCACATCATGCCCATCAAACACTCCCAGGACAGGTACAGCATGGGGTTAGATGCAGAGTAAAGCTTCCTCTACACTGTCAGACAGTCATACAGAGGTTGACAGCATGGAAACAGGCCCTTCGACCCAACTTGTCCATGCCGCCCTTTTTTTAAACCACTAAGCTAGTCCCAATTGCCCGCATTTGACCCATATCCCTCTATACCCATCTTACCCATGTAACTGTCTAAATGCTTTTCAAAAGACAAAATTGTACCCGCCTCTACTACTACCTCTGGCAGCTTGTTCCAGACACGCACCACCCTCTGTGTGAAAAAATTGCCCCTCTGGACACTTTTGTATCTCTCGCCTCTCACCTTAAACCTATGCCCTCTAGTTTTAGACTCCCCTACCTTTGGGAAAAGATATTGACTATCTAGCTGATCTATGCCCCTCATTATTTTATGGACCTCTATAAGGTCACCACTCAGCCTCCTACGCTCCAGAGAAAAAAGTCCCAGTCTATCCAGCCTCTCCTTATAACTCAAACCATCAAGTCCCGGTAGCATCCTAGTAAATCTTTTCTGCACTCTTTCTAGTTTAATAATATCCTTTCTATAATAGGCTGACCAGAACTGTACACAGTATTCCAAGTGTGGCCTTACCAATGTCTTGCACAAGTTCAACAAGACGTCCCAACTCCCTCCATCAAACACTCCCAGAACAGGCACAGCCCAGGGTTAGATACAGAGTAAAGCTCCCTCTACATTGTCCCCATCACAAACACCCAGGACAGTACAGCACTGGGTTTGATACAGAGTAAAGCTCCCTTTACACTGTCCGCATAAAGCACTCCCAGGATAGGTACAGCACGGGGTTAGATACAGAGTAAAGCTCCCTCTACACTGTCCCCATCAAACATTCCCAGGACAGGTACAGCACAGGATTAGATAAAGAATAAATCTTCCTCGACATGATGTGTGACTGGATAATGCAAACCTGATATTTTTCTGATTTGTCACATGTATTGGGATACAGTGGAAAATATTGTTTCTTGCGCAACTATATAGACAAGGCATATCGTACATAGGGGAGAAGGAAAGGAGAGGGTGCAGAATGTAGTGTTACAGTCATAGCTAGGGTGTAGAGAAAGATAATCTTATTGCGAGGTAGGTCCATTCAAAGGTCTGACAGCAGCAGGGAAGAAGCTGTTCTTGAGTCGGTTGGTATGTGACCTCAGACTTTTGTATCTTTGGCCCGATGGAAGAAGGTGGAAGAGAGAATGTCCGGGGTGCGTGGGGTCCCTGATTATGCTGGCTGCTTTTCCGAGGTAGCGGGATGTGTAGACGGAGTCAATGGATGGGAGGCTGGTTTGCGCGACGGATTGGGCTACATTCACGACCCTTTGTAGTTCCTTGCCGTCTTGGACAGAGCAGAAGCCACACCAAGCAGTGACACATCTAGAAAGGATGCTTTCTATGGTGCATCTGTAAAAGTTGGTGAGAGTCGTAGCTGACGTGCTGAATTTCCTTAGCCTCCTGAGAAAAAAGAGGCGTTGGTGGACTTTCTTAACTGTAGCGTCAGTGTGGATGGACCAGGACAGGTTGTTGGTGATCTGGACACCTCGAAACCTGAAGCTCTCGGACGATGTCCATCCAATCCTGGGGTGGGGTAGTGTTTTTGGGGGTGAGTTTCTGTCAGGTGCCAGCTTCCTGAGGTGACCATTCGAGAAGCGAAATCAGGGACAGAGTTGAAAGCAGCTGGCCCCGACGGTGACACGAGGGACAGCTGGTCTCTCGCTACATATTCTCCAAGTTACTGACTTTCCACAGGTGACAGTAACAAAATACAAGGGTCGACTTGGATTTACACGGTGACCCACTTCATCACTTTGCTCAGAAACATCTCAAGTCACTTTGCATGCAATTGATTATTGAATTTTACAGCACAGAATGAGGCCACTTGGCCCATTGTGCCTGTCCTAGCTCTCCAAAGGAGCTGCCCAATTATACCCACTCCCTCTGCCATCCACCCTCACTCCCATGATGTTTTCTCCTTATCCATTTCCTTTTGAAAGTTCCTGTTGAACCTGCTTCCACCGCCCTTTCAGGCAACACCTTCCAGATCACAACAACTCGCTGCGTAAAACAACT
Organism: Mustelus asterias; assembly: GCF_964213995.1. Taxonomy (NCBI): domain Eukaryota; kingdom Metazoa; phylum Chordata; class Chondrichthyes; order Carcharhiniformes; family Triakidae; genus Mustelus; species Mustelus asterias. The sequence goes on from NW_027590912.1 coordinate 99,538, forward strand.
CTCCTAATCTTCCCCCTGGTTTGGGGCATGCCTGGAGGGTTGTTGCTATTGATTTGGTTAGATTTGATTTATTATTGTCACATGCATTGGGATACAGTGAAAAGTATTGTTTCATCCGCCCTATACAGACAAAGCATACCGTTCATAGAGAAGAAAAGGAGAGGGACTGCAGAATGTAGTGTTACAGTCATAGCTAGAGTGTTGAGAAAGATCAACTTAATGCGAGGTCGGTCCGTTCAAAAGTCTGATGGCAGCAGGGAAGAAGCTGTGGAGAGATTCTTGTATGATGCCTTGTACGGATGCAGCAAGACTTCTCTGCTTTTATATTCTATCCCCCTCGCGCAGCTGGAATACTGTGTGCAGTTTTGGTCCCCTTACTTGCGAAAGGATATATTGGCCTTGGAGGGAGTGCAGAGAAGGTTCACCAGGTTGATACCGGAGATGAGGGGTGTAGATTATGAGGAGAGATTGAGCAGATTAGGTTTGTACTCATTGGAGTTTAGAAGGCTGAGGGGTGATCTCAGAGAGACATATAAGATAATGAAGGGGCTGGATAGGGTAGAAGTGGAGAGATTCTTTCCACTTAGAAAGGAAACCAGAACTAGAGGGCACAGCCTCAAAATATAGGGGGGTCAGTTTAGGACAGAGTGAGGAGGAACTTCTTCTCTCAGAGGGTGGTGAATTTCTTGGAACTCTCTGCCCACTGAAGCGGTGGAGGCTACCTCGTTGAATATGTTTAAGTCACGGATAGATGGATTTCTGATCGGTAAGGGAATTAGGGGTTATGGGGATCAGGCGGGTAAGTGGAACTGATCCACTTCAGATCAGCTATGATCTTATTGAATGGCGGGGCAGGCTCGAGGGGTAGATGGCCTACTCCTGCTCCTATTTCTTATGTTCTTATGTTCTTGAGTCGGTTGGTATGTGACCTCAGACTTTTGTATCTTTTTCCCAATGGAAGAAAGTGGAAGAGAGAATGTCCGGGGTGCGTGGGGCCCTTAATTATACTGGCTGTTTTTCTGAGGCAGCGGGAAGTGTAGACAGAGTCAATGGATGGGAGGCTGGTTTGAGTGATGGACTGGGCTACATTCACGACCCTTTCTAGTTCCTTGCGGTTTTGGGCAGAGCAGGAGCCCATACCAAGCTGTGATACAACCAGAAAGAATGCTTTCTATGGTGCATCTGTAAAAGTTGGTGAGAGTCGTCGCTGACATGCCAAATTTCCTTAGTCTCCTGAGAAAGTTAGTGGGCTTTCTTAACTATAGTGTCGGCATGGGGGGACCAGGACAGGTTGTTGGTGATCTGGGCACCTGGAAACTTGAAGCTCAGTGTATGGTAAAACAGCAGCTTATTCTGTACACAGTAAGATCCCATGGACGAAAAGAAATTGGTTTAGGTTGGAGGGTCACAGTTTTTTTTTAACTGGTCGGTGCAACATCGTGGGCCGAAGGGCCTGTTCTGCGCTGTAATGTTCTATGTTCTATGTTCTATAAAGTGCAAAGTGAATCATCAGTTATTCTGTCTCTGGTGGTTTGAGTAGAGGGAATGATATTGCCGAGCACTGGTACTGTAGGGTTTAGAGTTTACACCTGACTTTCCAGGTCCCTGCACATATTAGGATAGCCCATGTTTGAAGCAAGCATTTAATGTGGAGTTTGCACGTTCTCCCCTGTGTCTGCGTGGGTTTCCTCTGGGTGCTCCGGTTTCCTCCCACACTCCAAAGATGTGCGGGATGGGTGGATTGGTTGTGCTAAATTGACCCTAGTGTCAGGGGGATTAGCAGGGTAAATGTGTGGGGTTACGGAATAGGGCCTGGGTGGGATTGTGGTCGGTGTAGACTCGATGGGCTGAATGGCCTCCTTCTGCACTGTAGGGATTCTATTCTGTTCTAATAGACTCACATGAAGAAGATTCTCTGATTAAGGTGAAGAAGTCCCTTCGCTTTGGTTGAATGGGATTCTTCGCTTCCAATGAAGACTATTTCAGACGAGGAGGATCGAGCAAAGCAGACTCTGATTTATCTCCAATGAAGAGGATTCTTTGCTTACAATGAGGGCGGCACGGTGGCACAGTGGTTAGCACTGCTGCCTCACAGCGCCAGGGACCCGGGTTCGATTCCCGGCTTGGGTCACTGTCTGTGTGGAGTTTGCACGTTCTCCCCGTGTCTGTGTGGGTTTCCTCTGGGTGCTCCGGTTTCCTCCCACTCTCCAAAAGATGTGCAGGTTAGTGGATGGGCTGTGCTAAATTGTCCCTTAGTGTCCCAAGGTATATAGGTTAGGGGAATTAGTGGGGTAAACATGTGGGGTTACAGGGATAGGGCCTGGGTAAGATTCTCTGTCGGAGAGCTGGTGTAGACTTGATGGGCTGAATGGCCTCCTCCTGAACTGCAGGGATTCTATGATTCTTCCTGTTTCTGATGAAGAGGGGCAGTTTAAGTTGAAGTTTGTTTATTAGAGTCACAAGTAAGGCTTACATTAACACTGCGATGAAGTTACTGTGAAGATCCCCTCATCGCCACACTCTGGCGCCTGTTCGGGTACACTGAGGGAGAATTTAGCATGGCCGATGAACCTAACCAGCATGTCTTTTGGACTGTGGGAGGAAACCGGAGCAATCGGAGGAAACCCACACTGACACAGGGGGAACGTGCAGACTCTGCACAGACAGTGACCCAAGCCGGGAATCGAACCCGGCTCCCTGGCGCTGTGGGGCAGCAGCGGTATCCACTGTGCCACCATGCTAAGCTAAGTTATGGATGAAGAAGACTCTTTAGAAATACCGGAAAAAAAATGTAGAAATGTTGAACATTCATGGTGCAATCGGAGGCCATTCAGCCCATCGTGTCTATGAGGTTGACAAAGAGCTATCCATCCTAATCCCGCTTTCCAGTTCTTGTGCAGGTTCTGCTACTTCAGGTGGTTCGATCAGGTTCAGGTGAGGAACCATCCCTGGACGAGAAGCATTTTTTTTTGTTTTCCAAGATTCTGCCCCCTTTCTCTCCCTTTAAACTTTATTTATTAGTCACAAGTAAGGCTTACATTAATACTGCAATGAAATTACTGTGAAAATCCCCTGGTCGCCAGCGCCTGTTCAGGTACACTGAGGGAGAATTTAGCATGGTCAATGCACCTAACCAACACGTCTTTCGGACTGTGGGAGGAAACCGGAACACCCAGAGGAAACCCACATCGACATGGCCAATCCACCTAACCAACACATCTTTGGACACTAAGGGACAATTTAGCATGGCCAATCCACCTAACCTACACATCTTTGGACACTAAGGAACAATTTAGCATGGCCAATCCACCTAACCTACACATCTTTGGACACGAAGGAACAATTTAGCATGGCCAATCCACCTAACCTACACATCTTTGGACACTAAGGAACAATTTAGCATGGCCAATCCACCAAACCTGCACATCTTTGGACACTAAGGGACAATTTAGCATGGCCAATCCACCTAACCTACACATCTTTGGACACTAAGGGACAATTTAGCATGGCCAATCCACCTAACCTACACATCTTTGGACACTAAGGGACAATTTAGCATAGCCAATCCACCTAACCTACACATCTTTGGACACTAAGGGGCAATTTAGCATGGCCAACCCCCCTAACCTGCACATCTTTGGACACGAGGGGACAATTTAACATGGCCAAACCACCTACCCTACACATCTTTGGACACTAAGGGACAATTTAGCATGGCCAATCCACCTAACCAGCACATATTTCGGACGGTGGGAGGAAACCGGAGCACCTGGAGGAAACCCATGCAGACACGGGGAGAACGTGCAGACTCCACACAGACAGTGACCCAAGCCGGGAATCGAACCCGGGTCCCTGGCGCTGTGAGACAGCAGTGCCAACCACTGTGCCACCGTGCAGCCAACTCCCTCCCCTGCTGAAGTTGCAGCTTTAAATTCAAATAGCCGGAGAGAGAAAAAAAAGATCATTGCCCTTTCAATCAAGAGTTCCGGTGGATTTCTTTGAAGCAGCCTTGTGGTGGGGTTCAACAGGATGTGTGAGTCTTGTCTCCATCGAAAGCCTTGCAGGGAGGAGCAAGACACAATCGCTAAACTGTCAAACTCAAACTCACCACGGTTTTCTCCAGTTTTGGGAGTGGGGAGGAGGACGCACAGTGGAACCTTTTAGAAATTTGCTATTACAGTCTTGTTTCTGGGAAGATTTAAAAAAAAAGCAAGTTTGCAGTTCAGATATCTGCTGACAGCCCCATTGAGGAACTAACAGTTTGAGTGAACATCCTGTCACAAGATCAGCTTGATCCAGAGCGGCCAAGACTGTTAAGGTGAAGCTAAACACAGGTTGACATGGTAAGCAATTTATGTTTTCTTAATCTTCGGGTTACCTCACCATTTTCTTACTTGTTTCAAAGAAGAACAACGAAGAGTACAGCACAGGAACAGGCCCTTCGGCCCTCTGAGCCCGTGCCGACCATGGTGCCCTAACTAAACTTAACAAAAAACACTTCTGCCCTTACTCGGTCCGTATCCCTCTATTCCCTCCCTATTCATGGACCCATCCAGATGCCTCTTAAATGTTGCTAATGTGCCTGCTTCCACCACCTCCTCTGGCAGCGCGTTCCAGCACCCACTGCTCTCTGCGTGAAAAACCTTCCCCCCACCGCCCCTCACACATCTCCCTTAAACTTTCCCCCTCTCACTTTCAACCTGTGCCCCCCCCCCCGTGTAATTGACACTTCCGCCTCTGAAAAGCCTCTGACTATCCACCCTGTCTGTGCCTCTCAGAATTTTGTAGACCTCTCTCAGGAGGTAAAGGGTATAGGTTGTGTCAGATATTTCTCTGTCCTCCTCCCGGTTCCACTGATACCGCCCTTCAGTGTTGCGTTTCGCTTGCCTCTTAAACAGCAATGAAGTTCCGGCCATGACTGTTTGGTGTGTTGGCCTTCATGGTTGTGGCAGTGCTGTGCACAGAGTAAGGGGCTTGTTCGGGCAGGGATTATCAGCTGAGCATCGAAGGCGATTCGCAGCAGTAACTCGGTGAAACTACTGTTGCTCTGGAGATTTCCGCCTCGTCACTGTCGGCAGGAAAAGTTGCAGAAGATGCGTTAAGTTTGTCATGGTGCAGCAGACCTGCCTGAGCCATCCTCCATTGAGGCTGTTCCTGAACTAATGCAGCTTTATATATTTAATTTGTATATTTAAAAGATGTGTAGGTTAGGTGGATTGGCCATGCCAAATTACTCCTTAGTAGCCAAAGATGTGTAGGTTAGGGGGATTGGCCATGCTAAATTGCCCCTTAGTGTCCAAAGGTTTGTAGGTTAGGGGGATTAGCCATGCCAAATTGCCCCTTAGTGCCCAAAGATGTGTAGGTTAGGTGGATTGGCCATGCCAAATTGCCCCTTAGTGCCCAAAGATGTGTAGGTTAGGTGGATTGGCCATGCTAAATTGCCCCTTAGTGTCCAAAGATGTGCAGGTTAGGTGGATTGGCCATGGTGAATGTGCGAGGTTACAGGGATAGGATGGAGGAGAGGGGCTGGATAAGATACTCTGTCAGAGAGTCAGTGCAAACTCAATGGGCCGAATGGCCTCTTCTGCACTGCAGGGATTCTATGGCTTGTGATCCGTCTTTCTGCACCTGATGATCAATTTAACCTCCAGTATTTCCCCGATGCTAATTTCTCCACCTGTTGAAAGTAACGGCTGCTGCTACATCTCTCGAGGACATTGAGTTTCTGATCAAGTTGGTGATTCCAATCCATTGCTGTCCCATCCGACCCCCAAACGTGGGCTCAGGACGGTCTGCGGCCCCAACTCACCCTGTGATAAGGACACCTTGCATCAAAATTAGACTAATTGCAACATTTAAAAGACATTTGGACAGGTACATGGATGGGAAAGGATTCAGAGGGATACGGGCCAAACACAGGCAAATGGTCGGCATGGGCAAGTTGGGCCGAAGGGCCTGTTTCTGGGCTCCATATCTCTGTGACTCTATCAGCTGCATATTGGATGAGATATTAAACCACGTGTATTTTCTCAGATGTCCGTAGAAACCTCTCAGTATTAATTTAAGGAAGAACTCTCCCCATTTCCCCCCAGTGCTTGAACTGATATTATGTATGCAAACATGATCGCCCTTTTAGTCAAAGCACGATCCCACATTAGCATTAGAATGAATGACTAATTAATCTGAGTTTGGTAGCGGCAGTTGTGGGAATAAATGTTGACTCAGGACATTAGGAAAACTCCTAATAAATAACATGTATATTTCCTATATCCTCAATCTCCATTCTTACTGCATGATCAGATATTGTGATGCTTTACTGGATATTCAAGTGAGAAGGGATCGCATCCCAAGTCTTTCTCGTTCCTACGTGACATTCACACACATTCACACTTACACACACACAGACACACACACACACTTACACACACACAAACACATACATACACAAAACACATTCACACTTACACACACAGACACACACACATGTACAGACACACACATACACAAAACACATTCACACTTACACACACACATGCACACACACTTACAGACACATACACACACGCACGTGCACACACACACACACACTCACACACACACACACTCACACACAAAACACATTCACACTTACACACACAGGCACACACAGACACACACACGTACAGACACACACATACACAAAACACATTCACACTTACACACACACATGCACACACACTTACAGACACACACACACACACGCACACACACACACATACACAAAACACATTCACACTTACACACACACGCAGGCACACACAGACACACACACTTATAGACACACACATACAAACACAAAACGCATTCACACTTGCACACACACACACAGACACACACATGCACACACACAGGCACACATATATACACAGGGAACATATTCACACTTACAGACACACACAAACGCACAAACAGAAATATACACTGATGCACATATACACATAACTGCGGATTGTACACAAACCTGGTAAACCGGAGTGGAAACAGTCACAACACTTTTTATTAAATAGACTGAAACATTACCTGTCAAGCTCCAAAGTGCGTGATTTCAGAGGGTTCAGAGTTCAGAGAATAGAATGATAGAATCCCTACAGTGCAGAAGAGGCTATTCAGCCCATCGAGACTGCACCGACACGGAACACATTTGCACTTACAGACACACAAACTCACGCAGAAACACACGCAGATGCACATATATAAACAAAACACATTCACACTTAGAGACACATTCACACACATAAACACACAGAGACAAAAACACACAGATGCACACAGACACACAAGCGCAAAGCACAGTCACGCACACATAAATACTGACACACGTACGCACACATTCACACTTAAGAACATGCACAACACGCACACGCAGAAACATGCATACACGAACAGATCACACACACAAATACAAATATACGTACACATCATACAGTTAACAATACAGACTAAGGCAGCCTCGTGCAGCAGGGGACAGAGATCAGGAGCAGGGATCATGATGACTTTTCCAGTCTTCCAAGATGACAGATTTAGAGATTCTTACATTCAGCTGAGCTAATTTAGCACAAACTGGGATTGAACACAGGGTTCTCCTGTTTGGCACAGCTCATTATCACACTGATTGGTGCATTTGTCAGCTAACCTTTCAGAAGCTTTCAAAATGCTGCGTAGAAATAAGAAGCAAAGACATCTGGATTAGAATGTGCTTCATTGGGCAGCATGGTGGCACAGTGGTTAGCACTGCTACCTCACAGCGCCAGGGACCCGGGTTCAATTCCCAGCTCGGGTCTCTGTCTGTGTGGAGTCTGCACGTTCTCCCCGTGTCTGCGTGGGTTTCCTCCGGGTGCTCCGGTTTCCTCCCACAGTCCAAAGATGTGCAGGTTAGGTAGATTGGCCATGTTCAAAGTTTATTTATTAGTGTCACAAATAGGCTTACATTAACACTGCAATGAAGTTACTGTGAAAATCCCCTCGTCGCCACACTCCGGCGCCTGTTTTGGGTACACTGAGGGAAACAGTGCAGGTTAGGTGGATTGGCCATGCTAAATTGCCCCTTTGTGTCAGGGGGACTGGCTAGGGTAAATGCATGGGGTTATGAGGAAAGGGCCTGGGTGGGATTGTGGTCGGTGCAGACTCGATGGGCCGAATGGCCTCCTTCTGTACTGTAGAATTCCATATTCTAAAATTTAGCCATGGTAAATGTGCAGGAGCACGGGGATAGGGCAGGGGAGAGAGCCAGGGTAAGAGACTCTGATAGAGAGTTGGCACAGTCTCGATGGGCTGAATAGCCTCTTCTGCACTGTAGGGATTCTATCATTCTATTCTCTGAACTCTCCTCCTTCCAGCCTTCTGAAATCACGCACTTTGGAGATTAACAGGTAATATTTCAGTCTATTTAATAAAAAGTGTTGTGACTGTTTCCGCTCCGGTTTACCAGTTTGTGTATAATCCGCACAGTTAGGCAACATGTTCGCATCCTCTTCCTCAGCTGGAGCCATGTTTGAGGCCCCGCGCCGCCCGCCACAGTTCACCCAGTCGCTTCCTGCTCATGCTGCCTCTCTGTTTCTTCTCGCAATTTCCCCTTCCCACCTCCTCCTCCTCTTTGAGCTGGAAAACCGCCCTCCAAAAAACCCATCCAATTGGCTGACCTTCGCATGTGAGACCAGGCAGCGAGTGGGGGTTGGCACGGTCCGCACCACTTGGGCATCATGATTGAGTCAGAAATAAAAGGTCTGGTAACAACTGCGGAGATCATAGAATCCGTTCAGTGCATATGGAGGCCATTCGGCCCATCGAGGCTGCACTGACCACAATCCCACCCAGGCCCTATCCCGCAACCCCACATATTTACCCTGCTAATTTACCCCTGCCTGCAGTGATAGTGGAGTCAGACACTTTAGGAACATTTAAGCGGTTATTGGATAGGCACACGGAGCACACCAGGATGATAGGGAGTGGGATAGCTTGATCTTGGTTTCAGATAAAGCTCGGCACAACATCGTGGGCCGAAGGGCCTGTTCTGTGCTGTACTGTTCTATGTTGTAATCCCCTAATTTACACATCTTTGGACACTATGGGGCAATTTATCATGGCCATTCCACCTAACCTACATATCTGGCACGGTGGCACAGTGGCTAGCACCGCTGCCTCACAGCGCCAGGGACCCGGGTTTGATTCCCGGCTTGGGTCACTGACTGTGTGGAGTTTGCACGTTCTCCCCATGTCTGCGTGGGTTTCCTCCGGGTGCTCCGGTTTCCTCCCACAGTCCAAAGATGTGCGGGTTAGGTGCATTGGCCATGCTAAGTTGCCCCTTAGTGTCCCGGGATGCATAGATTAGAGGGATTGGCAGGGTAAATATGCGGGGTTACGGGAATAGGGCTGAGGTGGGATTGTGGTTGGCGCAGACTCCATGGGTTGAATGGCTTCTTTCTGCACTTTTGGGGTTCTATGATTCTATCCTGGGACACCAAGGGACAGTTTAGCATGGCCAATCCACCTAACCCGCACATCTTTGGACACTAAGGGGCAATTTAGCATGGCCAATCCACCTAACCCGCACATCTTTGGACACTAAGGGGCAATTTAGCATGGCCAATCCACCTAACCTGCACATCTTTGGACTGTGGGAGGAAATCGGAGCACCCGGAGTAAACCCATGCAGACACGGGGAGAATGTTCAAACTCCACACAGACAGTGACCCGAAGCCAGAATCGAACCCGGGTCCCTGGCGCTGCGAGGTTGCAGTGCTAACCACTGTGCCACCGTGCCGCCCATGGAGACAGAGTTAACGTTTCAGGTTAAAGACCAGGAAGTGAAGATGTAACAGGTTTTGAACAAGTCCAGGCAGAGGGAGAGGGGGGCGGAGAGGAAAGATCAAAAGGAAAGTTCTGCGATAGGGTGGAAATGACATCAGGGACGGTGGTGCAAATGGGACATGTAAAGGAATAAAGGATGAGAGTGAGTCGGGTTCTGTCTTCACACACAATTCCCAGCAGAGTTACATGGATAGAATCAGAGACGGGGGCTGGGCCAGGGCAGGGGGCACCTTGATTTATTACCGCCCCCCCCTCCCCCACCAACCCTCGGGCTGGCTGGGATGGGGGAGGGGGGGGGGAAGGATCAAATTTTATTTTTGTTCTGTGAAAGGAAGAGGAAGGAACTGCATTTCTGTAGCGCCTTCCAAGCCGCCGGATGTCCTGAAGCGTTTCGCGGTCAGTTAATCGCTTGCAGAGCGCAGTCGCTGCCATGGACACGGCACAGTAAGATCCCACAGGCAGCGGCCGTGAGAATGAGCGGATGGCTTGTTTCCAGTGATGTCGGTTGAGGGATGAATGTTGGCCAGGACTCCGGCAGAGAACTCAAGTTTGGAACTTGAAACCAGGTCCCTTGGCTTTGCGAGTACCCCGGATTGGGAAATATTCAAAATCCAAAGTAAATGTGCCAGCGATCAGAGACCTAGTCCTTGGGGGTAAGATGGCGGGCGGGTGGGAGCAGTGGGGGGAAGCTGGTGGTCTTGATTACCATTGCTTTTCCCAACTGATACTCAGAACTATTAAAATTAGGTTGTTGCTGATCTAGCCTCTGCTTGTGGGATCTTGCTCTGCAGAGGATAAGCATAGCCCCCATGGTGAGATGCCATTCCCACTGTCCCCTCCCCCATCCCCAGTGCACTGTGGGTGACGCCATGTTATTCCTCCCCCGTCAGTCGGATTCCCTGGTCGTGTGCGACGTGGACCCCAAACTTCTGGAGCGACTGAAGAAGTTTCGCTTCCGCAAAGAGACGACCAACGCTGCGATCGTCAGTGAGTAAGACCGTCCATCGCTATGGTAACAGGACTTCCATGTGATGCCCCCACCAACCGCCCACCCCCAACGCCAGGTGCTTCCCTCCCCAGTTTAGAGAGGGGGGTGAGTGGGAACTCCTCTCCTCCACTTTAGACCGTGGGGAACGTTCTGACCCAACACCTCTGTGTTGGAGACCTAACACAGAGGCTCCACCCCCCAACCCTCTGCCCCCCCCTACCGAACCCCCCCCCTACCGAACCCCCCCCCCCCACCCCTCCCGAATTGTGATTTTAAAAAATTCATTTATGGGACATGGGCGTCACTGGCTGGGCCAGCATTTATTGCCCATCCCTAGTTGCCCTTGTTCAGAGGGCAGTTAAGAGTCAATCACATTGCTGTGGCTCTGGAGTCACATGTAGGCCAGACCGGGTAAGGACGGCAGATTTCCTTCCCTAAGGAACCAGATGGGTTTTTCCGACAATCGACAATGGTTTCATGGTCATCAGTAGATTCTTAATCCCAGATATTTTTTATTGAATTCAAATTCCGCCATCTGCCCGTGGCGGGATTCGAATCCGGGTCCCCAGAACATTAGCTGAGTTTCTGGATTAATAGCCCAGCGATAATGCCACGAGGCCATCGCATTCCCCACGACTTGCTCTGGTGTATGATTGCTCTGGTGCATGGCTCCAGCCATATGGTGAGTGACGCCATTTTCCCTGAGCATGTGCTGTGTAAATGAGGTGTGGGTGGGGGCGGTCGATTGCTGGGGGGGGGGGGGGGGGGGGGGGGGGGGGGGTTGCTAGGGATGTTTCCCCTCCAGAAAAGCAGACACAATGTTTGGTGGGAGGACGAGAGGTGGACCAAGGCCATGGAGGTCCAGTTAATCACCTTAAAAAAACAGGCATTCTCAGGGGAGCAATGCCCCTGGGGGCAAACAGAGTGGGGAGAGGAGGAAAATCAATCCTTAAATCTCCCCTCTACCCCCAGACAGTCAACCACCCCCCCCCCCCCCCCCCAGCCCCCCCCACAATACCTCCAGTGAGCCAGTGGTCTCTATGAGACAGGACTTCTAAACTCACGTCATGTCGCTCGAGACAACTCAAGATCAAGTTCGACTGGAAGGTTTTCTCACAGTGAAGGCAAACCTTAGGATCCTCTGATAAAAATCCAAATGGTTCACTATTGCCGTCCATACCCACTCAATGCCTATACGTCAGCCAGTCCTACAACAACTTGGGCAACTCCTAACTGTCCCTTCAAAGTGGCCATTCAGTTATCCCAAAACTTCTATCCCCATTGGGACTTCAGCTGCCCACCGGTATCTACATCGAGAGGTCAGAGATGGTTAGTAACTGTTGGCCCTGCCAGCGATGTCCACACCTCAGGGCTGGATTAAATTATATTGCCCCAGGCAATATAATTACCCTCCCAGCCCCTCGGGGCCAGTTTCACCTTTCTACAAATGTCAACATCTCGCTTATCATCTGTCTTCTAGTCAAAGTTGACAAAGAAAACCAGCAGATGATACTGGAGGAAGAGCATGAGGTGAGTGACTTGTTATTACTGAAAACGTATTATTATTATTTATTCATTTTACGGGATGTGGGTGTCACTGGCTGGGCCAGTTTTCAACAACATCGCTGTGGCTCTGGAGTCACATGTGGGCCAGACCAGGTCAGGACGGCAGATTTCCTTCCCTAAAGGAACCAGATGGGTTTTTCCGACAATCGGCAATGGTTTCATGGTCATCAGTAGATTCTTAATTCCAGATTTTTACTGAATTCAGATTTCATCACCTGCCGTGGCGGGATTCGAACCCAGGTCCCCAGAGCATTACCCTGGATTCTGGATTCTAGTCTAGTGACAATGCCACTGCACCACTGCCTTCCCTAGTGGATGTTAAAGAGAGAAAGTGTTACCCTGGTGATGGTGATTTTAAAATTCTACCCTTGTCTTCAAATCCCTCCATGACCTCGTCCCTCCCTATCTCTGTAACCTCCTCCAGCCCCTATACCCCCTCCCTATCTCAGTAACCTCCTCCAGCCCCTACACCCCCTCCCTATCTCTGTAACCTCCTCCAGCCCCTACACCCCCTCCCTATCTCTGTAACCTCCTCCAGCCCCTACACCCCTCCCTATCTCTGTAACCTCCTCCAGCCCCTACACCCCCTCCCTATCTCTGTAACCTCCTCCAGCCCCTACACCCCCTCCCTATCTCTGTAACCTCCTCCAGCCTCTACACCCCCTCCCTATCTCTGTAACCTCCTCCAGCCCCTACACCCCCTCCCTATCTCTGTAACCTCCTCCAGCCCCTACACCCCCTCCCTATCTCTGTAACCTCCTCCAGCCCCTACACCCCCTCCCTATCTCTGTAACCTCCTCCAGCCCCTACACCCCTCCCTATCTCTGTAACCTCCTCCAGCCCCTACACCCCTCCCTATCTCTGTAACCTCCTCCAGCCCCTACACCCCTCCCTATCTCTGTAACCTCCTCCAGCCCCTACACCCCTCCCTATCTCTGTAACCTCCTCCAGCCCCTACACCCCCTCCCTATCTCTGTAACTTCCTCCAGTCCCTATACCCCTCCCTATCTCTGTAACCTCCTCCAGCCCCTACACCCCTCCCTATCTCTGTAGCCTCCTCTAGCGCCGACACCCCTCCCTATCTCTGTAACCTCCTCCAGTCCTACAACCCTCCCTATCTCTATAACCTCGTCCAGCCCCTACACGCCTCCCTATCTCTGTAACCCCCTCCAGCCCCTACACCCCTCCCTATCTCAGTAACCTCCTCCAGTCCCTACACCCCTCCCTATCTCTGTAACCTCCTCCAGTCCCTACACCCCTCCCTATCTCTGTAACCTCCTCCAGCCCCGACACCCCTCTCTATATCTGTAACCTCCTCCAGCCCCTACACCCCTCCCTATCTCTGTAACCTCCTCCAGCCCCTACACCCCTCCCTATCTCTGTAACCTCCTCCAGCCCCTACACCCCCTCCCTATCTCACTAATCTCCTCCAGCCCCTACATCCCTCCCTATGTCTGTAACCTCCTCCAGCCCCTACACCCCTCCCTATCTCTGTAAACTCCTCCAGTTCCTACACCCCTCCCTATCTCTGTAATTTTCTCCAGTCCTACAACCCTCCCTATCTCTGTAACCTCATCCAGCCCCTACAACCATCCCTATCTCACTAATCTCCTCCAGCCCCTGCAACCCTCCTTATCTCTGCAACCTCCTCCAGCCCCTACACCCCTCCCTATCTCTATAACCTCCTCCAGCCCCTACACTTCTCCCTATCTCTATAACCTCCTCCAGCCCGACAAGCCTCCTTATTTCAGTAACCTCCTCCAGCCCTACAACCCCTCCCTATCTCTGTAACCTCCTCCAGCCCCTTCACCCCTCCCTATCTCCATAACCTCCTCCAGCCCTACAACTCCTCACAATCTCCCCCAATCATAGCCTCTGGAGAAACCCAATGTCATCAGTGTTGGCCGTGGCTTCAGCTGGCCGGGTTCTACGGCCTGGAATGCCCTCCCTAAACCTCTCCGTCTCTCTGATCACCTGCCTCCTTTAAGACCCACCTTAAGACTTACCTTTTTGACCAATCCTTTTGGTCAAAGCCTTCCCTCATGTGACTCAATCTCACGTTGTGTTTGATGTCTCTCCCGTGAGGTGTTTTGGGTTGCAGGTGCTATATAAATGCAATTGCCCTTGTGGATTCTGCTGGAGTTACATGGCCAACCAAAATATAAAACCCCCCTGGATGATCCAGCAACCCCACAGCTCCCCAAAGTGTGGATCGTGGAGGTTTGACCCTCAGTTTTGAGTCAACACTTTTTACTCAGGGCAGAATTTTCCATCCCAGCGGCGTTCCAGTGGCGGAAGCGAAAGTCGAGGGAGATCGGGACGGCCGACCACGTGGGATCTTGCTCTGTTTAGCTCATTAATTCCTGGAGGAACACATCGCACCGCATGTTGGAGTGGACGGCAAGTTGCTTACCCAACCGTCACCTCACGGGCTCCACCGCCCGAGTGTCATATTTGAACGGCACCCTGACAATCATTCATCCTCCCGCTCTGCTTATTGACTCCACCCTGCTCCCTGGTACGGTCCAGGCTCAGTCCCATGCCTCCCTGCCTTGGTGCAGAGCGTGTGACGGGTATCTCTCAGAGTCTCATAGAATCCCTACAGTGCAGAAGGAGGCCACTCGGCCCGTCGAGTCTGCACCGACACCAATCCCACCCAGGCCCAATCCCCGCTTAGTTACCCTGCTAATCCCTCTCACCTATCACACCCCGGGATACTGAGGGTTAATTTAGCACGGCCAATCCACCTAACCCACACATCTTTGGACTGTGGGAGGAAACCGGAGCAGCCGGAGGAAACCCACCCAGACACGGGGAGAATGTGCAAACTCCACACAATGACCCAAGCTGGGAATCGAACCCGGGTCCCTGGCGCTGTGAGGCAACAGTGCCAACCACTGTGCTACTGTGCTGGCCATCAGTGTGGAAGGAAGGGTGAAAGCAGTGACTTACTGTCCTTAAAGACCGAGTAGCAGTCTACCCCACCAGGAGCACGCCATTTATATACAGTCAGCAGTTAGGGGAAGGCGACGGCCTAGTGGTATTATCGCTAGACTATTAATCCCGAAACTCGCTAATGTTCTGGGGGACCCGGGTTCGAATCCCACCACGGCAGATGGTAGAATTTGAATTTAAAAAAAAAACCTGGAATTAAGAGTCTACTGATGACCATGAAACCATTGTCGGAAAAAACCCATCTGGTTCACTAATGTCCCTTTAGGGAAGGAAATCTGCCGTCCTTACCCGGTCTGGCCTACATGTGACTCCAGAGCCACAGCAATGTGGTTGACTCTCAACTTCCCTCTGTAATGGTCTAATAAGTCACTCAGTTGTGATGGTTTTTGAGTGGAGGTAGAAACAAGTGTGCAAGGTTACAAACAGATCAGTTTAAAGTTTATTTATTAGTGTCACAAGTAGGCTTACATTAACACTGCAATGAAGTTACTGTGAAAATCCCCGAGTCGCCACACTCCGGCGCCTGTTCGGGTACACTGAGGGAGAGTTTAGCACGGCCAATGCACCCGAACCAGCACGTCTTTCAGACTGTGGGAGGAAACCGGAGCACCCGGAGGAAACCCCCATGCAGACACGGGGAGAACGTGCAGACTCCGCACAGACAGTGACCCAAGTCGGGAATCGAACCCGGGTCCCTGGGGCTGTGAGGCAGCAGTTGGCTAACCATTGTGCCACTGTGCCGCCTTGTCATGATCTTATTGAATGGTGAAGCAGGCTCGAGGGACCGAGTGGCCTTACTCCTGCTCCTAATTTGCACGTTTGCTATTGTCCTTTAGGGAAGGAAATCTGCCGTCCTTACCCGGTCTGGCCTACATGTGGCTGCAGAGCCACAGCAAATGTGGTTGACTCTCAACTGCCCTCCAAGGGGCAATGAGGGATGGGCAATAAATGCTGGCCCAGCCAGTGAAAGCCATGTCCGATGAATGAATAAAACAAAATTTGCGACCTCATGACAGAGTTGCTACTCCAATGCCGCCCATGAGAGTCTCGAGCCTTGTGCTCCCAAACTCGGATCGAGATCCACACACTTGGAGTCTCTGTTGAAAAAGCAATGTGAGTGAGGGGGAGTTTTGCCCCAGTCTGTACGTCGACACTCGATATATCGTGCCATTTATGAGTTTACAAGGGTTGCCAATCATTTTCTATGTCTGGGTGTTTTCCTTATAGGACATTTCTCCGGATTCACTGAGGAACGAGCTACCAGAGAGACAACCTCGATATCCTTTGACAGAAAACAACCTTATCTGTCCCCAATGATTGAGGTGTAGAAGATTATGAGGGGTATGGATAGAGTGGGTAAGGGGCAGCCGTTCCCCTTGGTTGAGGGGTCAATCACGATAGTTTTAGGGTGAGGGGCAGGAGATTCAGAGGGGATTTGGGAAAAAGCTTTTTCACTCAGAGGGCTGTGGGAATCTGGAATGCGCTGCCTGGGAAGGGGGTGGGGGCCGGAAACCTTACAACCTTTAAAAAATATTTGGATGAGCACTTGAAATATCCTAACGTTCAAGGATATGGGACAAAGTGCAGGAAAATAGGATTAGCGCTACTTTAGTGGTAGATTTTCTGGACAGAGTGCACACTCGATGGGCCGAAGGGCCATTTCAGCGCTGTATGACTGTATGGGTGGGATTTTTTTATGGTCTCGCTCGGGCAAGACTGGAAATTCCCGCCCGAGGTCAACAGAGATTTCCGTTGTTGGACCCTCACCGGTGCTGATTTTGTGGGGGGGGCGAGGCAGTAGAGTTCTGGCTTATGACTTGAAGAACACTTCACGCGCAGCGAATTACTGACTAAACTTTTCTGCTGATAAGAGTTAGATAAGGAAGGATGGGAAGAGGTTTGAATGGACCACCTATGGACTAAATGGGCTGAATGGCCCATTTCTATGTTGTCATGAACACAGACTCACAGTGTGGTATTTAATTATTTGTTAATCTAGGCGAGTGTTGAGTGTGAAGTCTTCCTCTCTCCACGATGCTCTAACACACGGTGACCCCCCTCTCAGCTGTGATGCCCTGGCCTGGTTTTTACCCTGGGTTTAAGGACCAAAAAATAGTATCGCAGAATGGGTACAGCACAGGAGGGGGGCCATTCGGCCCATCACATCTGTGCTAGCTCTCTGAATGAGCAATTCACCTCCTGCCATTCCCAGCCTTCTCGCCTGCACATTCTTCCTTTATGTAGAAACGTAGAAACTAGAAGCAGGTGGAGGCCATTCAGCCCATTGAGCCTGCACCGACCACAATCCCACCCAGGCCCTATCCCCGTAACCCCACATATTTACCCTGCTAATCCCCCTGACACTAAGGGGTAATTTAGCACGGCCAATCCACCTAACCTGCACATCTTTGGACACTAAGGGGCAATTTAGCAGGGCCAATCCACCTAACCTGCATCTTGTTGGACTGTGGGAGGAAACCAGAGCACCCGGAGGAAACCCACACAGACACAGGAAGAATGTGTAAACTCCACACAGACACTGACCCGAGGCCGGAATCAAACATGGTGCATCTGGACAAATACATGAATAGGATGGGAATAGAGGGATATGATCCCTGCAAGGGTAGGGGGTTTTAGTTAAGTCGGGCAGCGTGGTTGGTGCAGGCTTGGAGGGCTGAAGGGCCTGTTCCTGTGCTGTAATTTTCTTTGTTCTTTGTTCAAACCCAGGTCCCTGGCGCAGTGAGGCAGCAGTGTTAAGCTCCGTGCCACCCAAAGAATCACAGTTCCTGTGCATCCGGCCATTCTGTGTGAGTCAGATGGCACCGGGCTGACCTTCTCTAAAAGATTGTGCTGCAGGAGAGAAATTGGTCGCGTCATTATCAGTTATTTCTAGAAGGTTCAATGGAGGGGTTCATATAAAAACCATGTCCCAATAACCTCACAGATCCAGCCACTTACAGATCTGATCAGTGACATCAGAGATTTTATTTGAATTTCCCCTCTTTGCAAATTCGTGGCCTATCTTCTCAGCAGCTTGTGTCTCTTTAAGGCTAAGTGTTGGCTCACTGAGTCTTAGACACACAGTTCTTTCTCTCCCCTGCACTGGCATTGAGTTCAGCCGAGAATGACGCAATTACACTCTGCACTGAGTATAAAGACCTATGTGTCTGCGTATTCCCAGCCTATTACTAACTGGGTGTGGGACCAGGGCACAGACTGGCCCCAAGTGAGGAACAAATTATTAATCCCATTCAGAGAGGCCAAAGCACTGTTGGTGTCACACAGTGCATTAACAACACTGTATCTAACCCCGTGCTGTTCCTGTCCTGGGAGTGTTTGATGGGGGACAGTGTAGAGGGAGCTTTACTCTGTATCTAACCCCGTGCTGTACCTGTCCTGGGACTGTTTGATGGGGGACAGTGTAGAGGGAGCTTTACTCTGTATCTAACCCCGTGCTGTAACTGTCCTGGGAGTGTTTGATGGGGACAGTGTAGAGGGAGCTTTACTCTGTATCTAACCCCGTGCTGTACCTGTCCTGGGAGTGTTTGATGGGGACAGTGTAGAGAGAGCTTTACTCTGTATCTAACCCCGTGCTGTACCTGTCCTGGGAGTGTTTGATGGGGGACAGTGTAGAGAGAGCTTTACTCTGTATCGAACCCCGTGCTGTACCTGTCCTGGGAGTGTTTGATGGGGGACAGTGTAGAGAGAGCTTTACTCTGTATCTAACCCCGTGCTGTACCTGTCCTGGGAGTGTTTGATGGGGGACAGTGTAGAGAGAGCTTTACTCTGTATCGAACCCCGTGCTGTACCTGTCCTGGGAGTGTTTGATGGGGGACAGTGTAGAGAGAGCTTTACTCTGTATCTAACCCCGTGCTGTACCTGTCCTGGGAGTGTTTGATGGGGACAGTGTAGAGGGAGCTTTACTCTGGATCTAACCCCGTGCTGTACCTGTCCTGCGAGTGTTTGATGGGGACAGTGTAGAGGGTGCTTTACTCTGTATCTAACCCCGTGCTGTACCTGTCCTGGGAGTGTTTGATGGGGACAGTGTAGAGGGAGCTTTACTCTGTATCTAACCCCGTGCTGTCCCTGTCCTGGGACTGTTTGATGGGGGACAGTGTAGAGGGAGCTTTGCTCTGTATCTAACCCCGTGCTGTACCTGTCCTGGGAGTGTTTGATGTCTGTTTGGTCAAATTACAGCATTGAAGCAGATTAACCAGTAATGTTCCTCATTGCTGTTTTCTGATAAACTGCCATGTTTGAGAGTCTAACAGTGAGCAGAATGTCAGAGTTATTGTTGCAGAAACACTTTGAGTGATTGGAGAATGTGTAGAAGGTGTAGAAATGCAGCAATTTCTTCCTTCTCATTTTTGATTATTCTCCATTATTATTCTTATTATTTATTGCACTTACTAATTACAATCAATTAATAATTATCATCATTATTGTTACAAGCTTAGAAACTCCAGTCTTTCCAATGCTCGGAATCCCGGTGACATGGCATGTTCTCCCCATGTCTGCGTGGGCTTCTTCCGGGTGCACCGGTTTCCTCCCAAACTCCAAATATTTTCGTGTTAGGTGGATTGGCCATGCTAAGTTGCCTCTTAGTGTCCAAAGATGTGCAGGTTAGGTGAATTGGCCGTGCTAAACTGCCCCTTAATGTCCAAATATGTGCGGGTTAGGTGGATTGGCCATGCTAAATTGTCCCTTAGTGTCCAAAGATGTGCAGGTTAGGTGAATTGGCCGTGCTAAACTGCCCCTTAATGTCCAAAGATGTGTGGGTTAGGGCTATAGAATAGAATAGAATCCCTGCAGTGCAGAAGGAGGCAACTTAGCTCATCAAGTCTGCACCGGTGCCCCTTAGTGTCAAGGCTAATCTCCCTAACCTACAAGTCTTTGGACACTAAGGAGGAAATTAGCATGGCTAATTCACCTAACCTGCACATTTTTGCCCCTTAGGATGTCCAAGATATGCAGGTTAGGTGGATTACCGGGGTAATTATGTGGGCTTATGGGGATTGGGCCTGAGTAAGATGCTCTTTCGGAGAGTCAGTGCAGTCTCGATGGGCCGAATGGCCCGTTTCTGCACTGTAGGGACTCTCTGACTATGGCAAGCCAGATAAGACATGTAGTAACGATTGCATTTGGAAAGCCAAACAATTCTGATTATTTGTTCCCACCCATTTTGATTGAATGGGATATATTTCCATTGCTTCCTTGACGACTGATCAGGTTTATTGTGTACAGCTACAAGTATGTGCATCAGGACAAGAGGGTATCCTATCCCCTGTGCTTGATTTTCAGTAGTCCACAGGGTAAGTACACTGGGTCAACAGGTGGTGTTGGGAGGGGCGTGGAGGGTGGGGGTTGGGGGTTGGTGAAGGGTGGGTGTTCGGTGGTGGTGGAGGGTGGGGGTGGGTGGGTGGAGGGTGGGGATGGATGGGGGTGGGGGGTGGGTGGAGGGTGGAGGGTAGAGGTGGGTGGGGATGGGAGGGGTGGAGGGTGGGGTTGGGGGGTGGTGGAGGGTAGGGATGGGTGGATGGAGGGTGGGGGTGGGAGGGTGGGGATGGGTGGGTGATGGGTGGAGGGGGAGGGTGGGAGGGGTGGAGGGTGAGGTTGGGTGGGTGATGGGTGGAGGGGGAGGGTGGGAGGGGTGGAGGGTGGGGGTGGGAGGGGTGGAGGGGGAGGGTGGGAGGGGTGGAGGGTGGGGTTGGGTGGGTGATGGGTGGAGGGGGAGGGTGGGAGGGGTGGAGGGTGGGGGTGGGAGGGGTGGAGGGGGAGGGTGGGAGTGGTGGGGGGTGGGGTTGGGGGGTCAGGGGGTGTTTGGAGGTGTGGAGGTGGGAGTGAGGTTTTTGGAGGTTTGGATAGCCACTACTTTTCTGTCCTTGTGAATTGTGATGCAGAATGGAAGATGGGTTGAGAATGGTAATTGTTTGGCCCAGTGGAGAACTTTCCAGTCTCCTCTGTGTCTGATTGGACTCACTGTTCAGCTATCCATAAACACATCGCTAACGGCTCTCGCCATTGGTTGCAGGATGTAATCCTCTGCTGCAGATGATGTATGCTGGCAGTAAAAACAGATTGGTGCAAATCGCAGAGCTCACCAAGGTAGGTACATCTCAGCAACAGGTCTCTCTCCGTACGCCTCCCCATGCTGCTTGTTTATCAGTGCTCCAGTCTCCCTTTCCCTCTCGGGTGTCAGATTCAGCTCCCTCGCTGGCTTTGTATCACCTCACCCATTCCGTGCGTGCGGGTGTGTGGATAATGAGTGTGACAGGCGGGCTTGATTTGATTTATTATTGACACATGTATTAATATACAGTGAAAAGTATTGTTTCTTGCACGCTATACAGATAAAGCATACCGTTCATAGAGAAGGAAAGGAGAGGGTGCAGAATGTAGTGTTACAGTCATAGCTAGGGTGTAGAGAAAGATCAACTTAATGCGAGGTAGGTCTGTTCAAAAGTCTGATGGCAGCAGGGAAGAAGCTGTTCTTGAGTCGATTGGTACGTGACCTCAGACTTTTGTATCTTTTTCCCGACGGAAGAAGTTGGAAGAGAGAATGTCAGGGGTGCGTGTGGTCCTTGATTATGCTGGCTGCTTTGCCGAGACAGCGGGAAGTGTAGACAGAGCCAATGGATGGGAGGCTGGTTTGCGTGATGGATTGGTTGTATCACAGCTTGGTATGGCTCCTGCTCTGCCCAAGACCGCAAGGAACTACAAAAGGTCGTGAATGCATCACAATCCATCACGCAAACCAGCCTCCCATCCATTGACTCTGTCTACACTTCCCGCTGCCTCGGCAAAGCAGCCAGCATAATTAAGGACCCCACGCACCCCGGACATTCTCTCTTCCAACTTCTTCCTTCAGGAGAAAGATACAAAAGTCTGAGGTCACTCACCAACCGACTCAAGAACAGCTTCTTCCCTGCTGCTGACAGGCTTTTGAATGGACCTACCTCGCATTAAGTTGATCTTTCTCTACACCCTAGCTATGACGGTAACACTACATTCTGCACTCTCTCGTTTCCTTCTCTATGAATGGTATTCTTTGTCTGTATAGCGCGCAAGAAACAATACTTTTCACTCTATGTTAATACACGTGACAATAATAAATCAAATCAGATCAAATAAATCAAATTCACGACCCTTTGTAGTTCCTTGCGGTCTTGGGCAGAGCAGGAGCCCCATACCAAGCTGTGATACAACCAGAAAGAATGCTTTCTATGGTGCATCTGTAAATGTTGGTGAGAGTCGTAGCTGACATATCAAATTCATCCTGGGACTTTGAACCATCCAACAATCTCACCCCAATGAAACAGTCTAATTCTCACCCAATGATTCCCATTCTCAGACAAAATCTCATTCTGATCAAACGTCCCAACGCTGAGCCAGAGGGTCCCCATTCTCACTCAATGCTCACTACTATTGGCGGCCATTGGATATCAATTAGGTAAACGAGCCTCAGGGATTTTCCCGGCCATAACTCTGTCCCCACATTACGTGCCCCCCCCCTCCCCCCGCAACCAATGCTGACCCAGTTCAGATCAGCTGATTCACACAAGACGGGGACTCAAACGGGGAACTTTCCTGTACACCATGACCGGAGAGGAATAACGGGCTGAACTTTCACCTCTGCATGGTCCCAATGTCAAAGCCCTGCGGACTAACCCTGCTCAAAATCTCTAAATCATTGAGGCTACCTTCATGCACCAGATTGAGGGAGTGCAGCATTGTTGGAGGCGCCGCAGTGTCACTGAGGCCCCAGTGTTAGGGACGAGATCAGAAACTCCAAGGTTGATACCAGAGATGAGGGGTGTTGATTATGAGGAGAGACTGAGCAGATTGGGTTTGTACTCGTTGGAATTTAGAAGGCTGAGGGGGGATCTTATAGAGACCTATAAGATAATGAAGGGGCTGGATAGGGTAGAGGTGGAGAGATTCTTTCCACTTAGAAAGGAAGCTAGAACTAGAGGGCACAGCCTCAAAATAAAGGGGGGTCAGTTTAGGACAGAGTTGAGGAGGAACTTCTTCTCTCAGAGGGTGGTGAATCTCTGGAATTCTCTGCCCACTGAAGTGGTGGAGGCTACCTCGTTGAATATGTTTAAATCATGGATAGGTGGATTCCTGATCGGTAAGGGAATTAGGGGTTATTGGGATCAGGCGGGTAAGTGGAACTGATCCACTTCAGATCAGCCATGATCTTATTGAATGGCGGGGCAGGCTCGAGGGGCTAGATGGCCTACTCCTGCTCCTATTTCTTATGTTCTTATGTATGTTTAGGAGTTAACCTGGACCCTAACTATTTTCTATGTTGGTAATAGTGTGAGCGTAAGGTGTTTCACTCCAGGTGTGATTCTATTGACCCACTAGGAAGCTTTTATTAAAACAAACTTTATTTAACAATACAGATTAACTGTCACAAAAAGAATAGGCATAACTTTTACCAATTGAAACACTTAAACATGACAAGGTATAATTCTTAACTGCTAGTCTATCCCTATTAGTTCCAATTTAAGCAATATTCCCCATAGATGTAAATGTTTCTTCAGAATCAGTTAGCAAAAACACACGGGCTTATGTGGGTTGTTAGTCCTTCAGCCTTTTAGCCCCTCTGGGCAGAGATACAGAGAGAGAGATACTTGTCTTCTGAGTCCCAGATAGCAGCCTCCAGAGAAAGACCTGCCTTCCCACAGCAAAACCTCAAAGACAGAGAGGGAGGAAACACCTCTTTCCAATTACAGACCTCTGGAGAGAGATACCTTTTTTTTTAGCAGTTTCCAGACTTCAATTTCTAGAGAGAGAGAGGGGGAGACTCTCAAATCTGCACCGACCACAGTCCCACCCAGGCCCTATCCCCATAACCCCATGCATCTATCCTAGGTAGTACCCCCCTTGCCACTAAGGGGCAATTTAGCATGGCCAATCCACCTAACACACACATCTTTGGACTGTGGGAGGAAACCGGAGCGCCCGGAGGAAACCCACCTGGACATGGGGAGAACGTGCAAACTCTACACAGACAGTGACCCAAGCCGGGAATCGAACCTGGGTCCCTGGCGCTGTGAGGCAGCAGCGCTAACCACCATGGCATCGTGCTGCCCACCATCCTGTGCTATTCTTGCATTCTCCTCGTTTGCCATGATTCATCCTTCATTCGTCATGAAACAATCCCGATAGGGTTTGAATTTAATCTAACAAAGGACAGTACAGCACCGGAACAGGCCCTTCAGCCCAAGTCGGGAATTGAACCCGGGTCCCTGGCTCTGTGAGGCAGCCGCACTAACCACTGTGCCACCGTGTTGCCCCCTAATGCCTCGTGTGTTGTGAGACTTCTTGCCTGGTCTAATTGTGATGTGGTTCCAGGGAAGAAAAATGGTGGGGAGAAGATTCTTGTCAACAAGTGACGTTGCTGACTAGGGGTTCAAACCGTTCGTCTATTAGCTCTCTCCTAATCGTGAATCAATTTTAACTTTGGGATGTTAGTGAGGGGTTGGTGATTTACTAAGAGTTGGATGCAGAAGATACCTGCGTACGAATGGTACTGTAACACTCCTCTTCTCTCTCATTGGCTGAAAACAGGTGTTTGAGATTCGGAACATCGATGAGCTCACTGAGGATTGGTTGTGTGAGAAGTTGGCGTTCTTTCGCTGAAGCGGTGATCCCTGCCACAGCTCTTTGCAACTTTTCAATGCCGAAAATCTCAGTTGCTGCAAAGCAGGCTGTTAAACCCATTTGACTTCATTAATCTGTAATTTTTATACCGGATACATAAATAAAACCACAAATACTCAGTCGTGTAATATTCAGACCACACGCTGCTGACTTCAGACTCGTTATTTTTCAACAAGCGGTTAGTTTCTATCAAGTTTGGCTGTGAGGTACCCACTTAAAATGAGTTTGGCCAATGTCACACAGCCCTCACTGCTCAAGGTGCCTCTTACACTGTCACAATATTGGTTACCTCATCCAGAGATAATTGAAATTCAAAATGCAAAAATATCACATTGGGTCAGTTGAGGGTCACTAAGCTGAGATTGTAGACTTTCAGTAGAGCACTGTATCTAACCCCGTGCTGTACCTGTCCTGGGAGTGTTTGATGGGGGGGACAGTGTAGAGGGAGCTTTACTCTGTATCTAACCCCGTGCTGTACCTGTCCTGGGAGTGTTTGATGGGGGACAGTGTAGAGGGAGCTTTACTCTGTATCTAACACCGTGCTGTACCTGTCCTGGGAGTGTTTGATGGGGACAGTGTAGAGGGAGCTTTACTCTGTATCTAACCCCGTGCTGTACCTGTCCTGGGAGTGTTTGATGGGGGGGACAGTGTAGAGGGAGCTTTACTCTGCATCTAACCCCGTGCTGTACCTGTCCTGGGAGTGTTTGATGGGGGACAGTGTAGAGGGAGCTTTACTCTGTATCTAACCCCGTGCTGTACCTGTCCTGGGAGTGTTTGATGGGGACAGTGTAGAGGGAGCTTTACTCTGTATCTAACCCTGTGCCATACCTCCCTGGGAGTGTTTGATGGGGGACAGTGTAGAGGAAGCTTTACTCTGTATCTAACCTCATGCTGTACCTGTCCTGGGAGTGTTTGATGGTCATGATGTGGAGATGCCGGCGTTGGACTGGGGTAAACACAGTAAGAGTTTTAACGACACCAGGTTAAAGTCCAACAGGTTTATTTGGTAGCAAATGCCATTAGCTTTTGGAGCGCTGCTCCTTCGTCAGATGGAGTGGATATTGATGGGGACAGTGTAAAGGGAGCTTTACTCTGTATCTAACCCCATGCTGTACATGTCCTGGGAGTGTTTGATGGGGACAGTGTAAAGGGAGCTTTACTCTGTATCTAACCCCGTGCTGTAACTGTCCTGGGAGCGTTTGATAAGGACAGTGTAGAGGGAGCTTTACTCTGTATCTAACCCCGTGCTGTACCTGTCCTGGGAGTGTTTGATGGGGACAGTGTAGAGGCCAAACTGGAGCCTTTACAGAAATGCGGTGCATATCTGTTCTGGGACTAGAGTTCTACCAAGATTCAATATAACTTCTCTGCTTTTGTACACCATGTCTCTTTTTATGAACGATGGAGGCTGAGGGGAGACCTGGTCTACAAAATGATGAGAGGCACAGACAGGGTGGATAGTCAGAGGCTTTTCCCCAGGGTGGAAGTGTCAATTACAAGGGGGCACAGGTTCAAGGTGAGAGGGGGAAAGTTTAAGGGAGATGTGTGGGAGAAATCTTTCACGCAGAGAGTGGTGGGTGCCTGGAACGCGCTGCCAGAGGAGGTGGTGGAAGCAGGCACATTAGCAACATTTAAGGGGCATCTGGATGGGTCCATGAATAGGGAGGGAATAGAGTGATACAGATTGAGTAAGGGCAAAAGTTTTTTTTGAGTTTAGTTAGGGCATCATGAGCGGTACGGGTTTGGAGGGCCGAAGGGCCTGTTCCTGTGCTGTACTGTTCTTTGTTCTAAGATCCCATGTGCTTTGCTAACCACTCTCTCAATGCGTTCTGCCACCTTCAAATGTTGCTGTACACAAACCCCCAGGACCATCTGTCCCTGTACACTCTTTAGAACTTTGTCATTGAGCCTGTTTCGACCTATCTTGAGCCTGTGTTGATTCTTCCTACTCCCCCTATCAAAATGCAGCATTTTCATATTTTCTTGCATTTACACAATGCCTTTTAGCAGAGTAAATACACCCAGACGCTTCACAGAAATGCAGGGGAACAAATGAAAAATGGCAAGAGATGGAGCGAGTGAGAAGACTTGGGTTTTACGGAATGTCTTCCGAGAGGCGGAGATATTTAGGGAAGGAATTCCAGCCCTTGGGAGCCAGGCAGCTGAAGGCACTGCCACCGATGCTGGATGGTCAAGAGGTTTCGGAATTGGAGGAGCGCAGAGATCTCCCGGGGCAGGGGCGGAGGGGTGTTATGGGGCCGAAGGAGGTTACAGAGAAAGGGAGAGTGAGGCCATGGAGGGATTTGCACAAGGGTGTAAATGTAGCGTCAGTTGGGAAGAATATTACAAAGAACAGTACGGCACAAAAACAGGCCCTTCGGCCCAGCAAGTCTGTGCCAATTCCTAACCCTTATTTAGACCCACTGCCTATTGCCTCTGTTCATCTCCCGTTCACTGGCACAGGGTTGTTGTGAGCTGATTTGCATGGTGTTCTTGTTGTCACGGTGAATTGGTTATGACACCACCATTGCTTGGAGAGTGCGGAAAGGAGTTAGGAAGCAGCAAACTAGGAGTGACGCAGGTCGACACATTCGACCTCCGACGTATCTGAACACTACTGCTCGTCCTCACAGAGACGGCACGGTGGGGCAGTCGTTGGCACTGCTGCCTCACAGCGCCAGGGACCCGGGTTCGATTCCCGGCTTGGGTCACTGTCTGTGCGGAGTCTGCATGTTCTCCCCGTGTCTGCGTGGGTTTCCTCCGGGTGCTCCGGTTTCCTCCCACAGTCCGAAAGATGTGCTGGTTAGGGTGCATTGGCCATGCTAAATTCTCCCTCAGTGTACCCAAACAGGCGCCGGAGTGTGGCGACTAGGGGATTTTCACAGTAACTTCACTGCAGTGTTAATGTAAGCCTACTTGTGGGACACTAATGGAAAAGGGGGTGATAGTTTCCAAAGGGAATGTGCTAACATGTTGTGTCTCTCTAGCCATGCATTGTTGGGCCTTTTGCTCGCTGTGGGAACGAGGCTCGGAGGTGAGTTCAGGTCTTTTTCCCACATCTAATTAAAATGCTGGGAAACAGACATCAAGGTCTAATGATTCTCAATTGGACGCCCAGTTATTTTACTCCATGATGAGCCCTTCCATTCGGCTGCTCTGGAATGTCTGTCATCCCCTTAGAAACATGGATAGAATCAGGCTGCAAAAACCTATAGAATGAGACAACAGAGAGGAACATTCGGCCCATTGTATCGGTGCTAGTTCTTTGAAAGATCCATCTAATTAATCCCCGCTCCTTCCCCACCCCATAGCCCTGCACATTTTCCTCTCCCCTTCATGTGTTTATTCAACTTTCTCTGAAAGGAGACACTTGTCCAGAAATTTCTAAGATGTAACCAGTCACGCAGAGTGAGATTTTCCGATTTTAGCGGAAAACAGATTTTTAAATTGAAAGTGTCAAAGGAATAGCTGAAATAATTTTTACATGTGCGTTTTGCTAATACCACTCAGCTGTGCTTCTTACCGTAACTGTTCCACGCCTCTCGATCCAGGAGTTATTTACATCTCACAATGAACCTTCATCAGAAAATGAATGATTGGACCTTGAGCTTGGTTCCTCTGGTCTGGCACTGTCCATTACAAATCTGTCTGTTACACACCTGCCCATCACAAACCTGTATGTTACGCACCTGCCCATTACAGGCCTGTCTGTTACACACCTGTCCATTATAAACCCTGTTTTGTTACACATCTGTCTATTACAAACCTGTCACAAACCTGCCCATTACAAACCTTCCAATTACAAGCCTGCCCATTAAACACCATCCATTACAAACCTGCATGTTACAGATCTGCCCATTGCACACACATTGCAAATCTGTCTGTCACAAGCCCATCCATTACAAACCTGCCTATTACTAAACAGTCTGTTACACACCAGCCCATTACAAAGCTGTCTGTTACAAACCCACCCATTACAAACCAGTCTGTTACACACCTGCCTATTACAAACCTGTCCATTACAAACCCACCCATTGCAAACCTGTCTGTTACACACCCACCCATTGCAAACCTGTCTGTTACACACCCACCCATTGCAAACCTGTCTGTTACACAACCAACTGTTGCAAATCTGTTTGTTACACACCTGCCCATTATAAACCCTGTCTGTTACAAACCTGTCACAAACCTGCCCATTACAAACATGGCCATTACAAACCTGTCTGTTACTCACCCATCCATTACAAACCTGCATGTTACAGATCTGCCCATTTCAAACCGAGGAATAACTCCTGTACTGTCTTTCATGAACCTGCCCATTACACACCTGCTTGTGATACATCTGTCTGTTACGTACTCCATGAATCACATTTATTGAAATCGTGAACCTTGTGACTTTTGGATTGATTTTTCAATATCATCAAAAAGTTTTAAAGTGCTCAGTGCATCATATAGAACAGACGGGAGTCATTATCACCTTAGTTATACAGGTTAACATGATGCTTATTGCAGAGGGGGAACTGGTTGCCATGGTGAATGCTTACACAGGCGATATTCTTCCTTGCCTGTTAACTTTAATAACACGTTCCGCTGTAGTTCGGTGACAGATCTCAGTGACACTGAACTCTAATCAGAACACACAGCGTTGTGGGGGATTGGCTAAACTCTCCATACCTCTCCCCTGAAAGACTAGACAATGAAAATGGTCCAATCCAATGTCTCGGGTACTGTAAAAGTAAAGTTTATTTATTAGTCACAAGTAAGGCTTACATTAACACTGCAATGAAGTTACTGTGAAATTTCCTCAGTCGCCACAGCCTGGCGCCTGTTCGGGTCAATGCACCCTAACCAGCACGTCTTTCAGAATGTGGGAGGAAACCGGAGCACCCGGAGGAAACCCACGCAGATACGGGGAGAACGTGTAAACTCCACACGGACAGTGACCCAAGCCGGGAATCGAACCCAGGTCCCTGGCGCTGTGAGGCAGCAGTGCTAACCACTGTGCCACCGTGCCACCCGGAGACAGAGCAGGCACATTGGAGGGAATGATGAATTTTATTTTCAGTGTCGGACTTCAAGAAGAGGAGGCTCCCAAGATATGGAAAATGGTCCATACTGTTCCGGAATCTCGCCGTTGATCTTAATTGATGTGTGTGCCCTACTGCTGTGTACACAGATGCACACACATACACTGTTATATTGTTAGATTATTCATAAAGAGATGGGAGTTAATTGTTCTGTAAGTTTACATCCCGAGCTGTCACATTTCACTACATGTCAGTAGGCGGCAACAATCCCATTCCACCATTTTGAGACTAAAATTTTAATTATTTAAATATTAATTGGGCATCCCAACTTGCCTCTGTTACCATAGAGATAAGCGTTTTGGGGTGGAGCCTTGGTTGGAACTCTGGGTTGCTATTTCAATTTTCCAGAAGGCTTTGGAGATTGGGAGCTAGTCCGTTCCAAACAATTCCATAGAATTCCCACAGGAGGCCATTCAGCCCATCGAGCATGGACTGACTCTCCGAAAGAGCATTTTACACATGCCCATCCACCCAACCTATCCCTGTAACCCCAGGCATTTACCCCACCAATCCTCCTTACCTACACACCTTTGGACATTAAGGGGCAATTTAGCATGGCCAATTCACCTACCCACACATCTTTGGACACTAAGGGGCAATTTAGCATGGCCAATCCCCCTAACCTGTACATCTTTGGACACTAAGGGGCAATTTAGCATGGCCAATCCACCTAACCTGTACATCTTTGGACACTAAGGGGCAATTTAGCATGGCCAATCCCCCTAACCTGTACATCTTTGGACACTAAGGGGCAATTTAGCATGGCCAATCCCCCTAACCTGTACATCTTTGGACACTAAGGGGCAATTTAGCATGGCCAATCCCCCTAACCTGTACATCTTTGGACACTAAGGGGCAATTTAGCATGGCCAATCCACCTAACCTGCGCATCTTTGGACACTAAGGGGCAATTTAGCATGGCCAATCCACCTAACCTGCACATCTTTGGAGTGTGGGAGGAAACTGGAGCACCCGGAGGAAACCCACGCAGACACGGGGAGAATGTGCAAACTCCATACAGTCACCCAAGGCCTGAATCAAACCCGTGTCCCTGGCGCTGTGAGGCAGTGATGCTAACCACTGTGCCACCGTGCCAATCAGAAACTGTTTTGGTCGTTCAGAGTCCCCAGAATGAGGGATATGGGGTGACAGTCAGCACCTTTAGTAGTGATTGAGAAATTCTGGGTCCAAAATGACTGTCGCTGAGTTGCAATGACGGAAATAGCCCAGCGGGTGGCAGTATCTCTACATGTTTGCACAGTGCCCCTGACACAGGCTAACAGGAGAATTGGATTCACACCTGAATATAAATGATGTGGAGTTGCCGGCGTTGGACTGGGGTGGGGCACAGTAAGTAGTCTCACAACAGCAGGTTAAAGTCCAACAGGTATATTTGGTAGCACGAGCTTTCAGAGCGCTGCCCCTTCATCAGGTGAGTGAAGAGTTTGTTCCACAAACAGGGCAGTTACGGACACAAACTCAATGACAAGATAATGGTTGGAATGCGAGTCTTTACAGGTAATCAAGTCTTTACAGGTGCAGACAATGTGAGTGGAGAGAGGGTTAAGCACAGGTTAAAGAGATGTGTATTGTCTCCAGACAGGACAGTTAGTGAGATTTTGCAAGCCCAGGCAAGTCGTGGGGGTTACAGACAGTGTGACATGAACCCAAGATCCCGGTTGAGGCCGTCCTCATGTGTGCGGAACTTGGCTATCAGTTTCTGCTCAGCGACTCTGCGCTGTCGTGTGTCGTGAAGGTCGCCTTGGAGAACACTTACTTGAAAATACAGGAGACAAAACAGCCACGAGAAACAACAGATCTTTAATCAGTTTGCCAGCCTGGATGTTGCCTGGCCCCTGACCCACATACAGAGGGTACAACATCAAGACAGCAGCACACTCCCCTACCAGAGGATCCATCACTGTCACAGAGTCTTCCATTAGTGTGAATCCCGCTACCCTGGGAACAGGGGCGGCACGGTAGCACAGTGGTTAGCGCTGCTGCCTCACAGCTCCAGGGACCCGGGTTCGATTCCCGGCTCGGGTCGCTGTCTGTGTGGAGTTTGCACATTCCCCCCGTGTCTGCATGGGTTTCCTCCGGGTGCTCCGGTTTCCTCCCACACTCCAAAGATGTGCAGGTTAGGTGGATTGGCCATGCTAAATTACCCCGTAGTGTCAGGGGGACTAGCTAGGGTAAATACGTGGGGTTACGGGGAATAGGGCCTGGGTGGGATTGTGGTCGGTGCAGACTCGATGGGCCGAATGGCCTCCTCCTGCGCTGTAGGATTCTATGATTCTGTACCATATAATCTGCCGCTGAGGTCAATATAAATTCGGACCCAATGATTGTCCTGAGTTGCTGCTCTTGTAGACAAGCTGTGAAGCTTGGAACACCAGCTCTGCTCATGTTAATCACCAGCACCATTTATCCTGGTCCATTTGTGCCGGAGCTACTGCTGTAACCCATTCCTGTCAGCACATTCCCTAAATCCCAATGTCTATATCCCAGCCCATGTATCGCTGCCCCATAGACGGATGGAGCCTTGTATGCCTCTACTTTCTCAGAAGGCTAAGGAAATTTGGCATGTCCGCTACGACTCTCACCAACATTTACAGGTGCACCATAGAAAGCATTCTTTCTGGTTGTATCACAGCTTGGTATGGGCTCCTGCTCTGCCCAAGACCGCAAGGAACTACAAAAGGTCGCGAATGAACAAAGAACAAAGAAAATTACAGCACAGGAACAGGCCCTTCGGCCCTCCAAGCCTGCACCGACCATGCTGCCCGACTGAACTAAAACCCCCTACTCTTCCGGGGACCGTATCCCTCTATTCCCATCCTATTCATGTATTTGTCAAGGCGCCCCTTAAAACTCACTATCGTATCTGCTTCCACTCCCTCCCCCGGCAGCGAGTTCCAGGTACCCACCACCCTCTGTGTAAAAAACTTGCCTTGTACATCTCCTTTAAACCTTGCCCCTCGCACCTTAAACCTGTGCCTCCTAGTAATTGACTCTTCCACCCTGAGAAAAAGCTTCTGACTATCCATTCTGTCCATGCCTCTCATAATCTTGTAGACTTCTATCAGCCCAGTCGGTTGGTACGTGACCTCAGACTTTTGTATCTTTTTCCTGAAGGAAGAAGGTGGAAGAGAGAATGTCCGGGGTGCGTGGGGTCCTTAATTATGCTGGCTGCTTTGCCGAGGCAGCGGGAAGTGTAGACAGAGCCAATGGATGGGAGGCTGGTTTGCGTGATGGATTGGGCTACATTCACAATCTTTTGTAGTTACTTGCAGTCTTGGTCAGAGCAGGAGCCCATACCAAGCTGTGATACAACCAGAAAGAATGCTTTCTATGGTGCATCTGTAAAAGTTGGTGAGGGTTGTAGCTGACATGACAAATTTCCTTAGTCTTCAGAGAAAGTAGAGGTGTTGGTGGGGCTTTCTTAACTATAGTGTCGGCATGGGGGGACCAGGACAGGTTGTTGGTGATCTGGACACCTAAAAACTTGAAGCTGGCGACCCTTTCTACTTTGTCCCCATTGATGTAGACAGGGGCATGTTCTCCTTTACGCTTCCTGAAGTCGATGACAATCTCCTTCGTTTTGTTGACATTGAGGGGGAGATTATTGTTGCCGCACCAGTTCACCAGATTCTCTATCTCAAACTGGAGGAGTGCAGAGATCTCGGAGGGTTGTGGGACTGGAGGGGTTTTGAGATGGGGAAGGGTGAGGTCGGGACAGGCTGCTCGAGCGGGTTCGAGAGACACGGCAGAGTGAAGTTAGTGGAGAATTTGCAAGGTGGAAGATTTAGTTAAAGGAATAATCGAGTGTGTGAAATCTCTGCTGCTTTATAACACCTCGAAATACTTCTCCTCATCAGCACCACTCAGAATAAACCTGAAGTGTAAAATGCATCAGGTATATTTTTAAATTTCCCACAAACTTGTAAAGTCTGTAAAGACTCGACCGTGTAATTAGCTGTGCGTCTCCGTGCTGGCTCACATCGGGAGTCTTTCTGTGCACAAGGTGGGGGTGAGGGGGTGCGGTGGGGGAGCGGGGGGAGGGTGGGACGGGGGTGGGGGGGAGTCTGGAGAGTGGGCAAGTCTACACTGACTTTGCCAGCCAGAGTCAGTGCCGGTCAGTCAAAGAACAAAGAACAAAGAACAAAGAACAATACAGCACAGGAACAGGCCCTTCGGCCCTCCAAGCCCGCGCCGCTCCCCGGTCCAGGATTGAATCCTGAATCCAGGATCCCCGCCCAATTTTCCAGCCTATCTACATACCAATATCCTATCCACCGAGCTGTCCCTCACAGCTACGATGCTTTGTTCATTACAACCTATTAACTTACCCCCACCCCCCCATTCCAGACCATGTGATCTCCAGGGAGAGGCGAAAACCCAGAGTGAAAAACCCCAGGGCCAATATGGGGAAAAAAAAAAAAAAATCTGGGAAATTCCTCTCCGACCCCCTGAGGCGATCGAAACGAGTCCAGGAGATCACAATGGCCCCGATCGGAAAATGCTTCCCAACCCTAGTCATTTCCACTTCCACGAACACCATATGAATT
This sequence comes from Mustelus asterias, assembly GCF_964213995.1. NCBI lineage: Eukaryota > Metazoa > Chordata > Chondrichthyes > Carcharhiniformes > Triakidae > Mustelus > Mustelus asterias. The sequence goes on from NW_027590912.1 coordinate 134,220, forward strand.
CCCTGCCCCCGAGACAGGTTCCCAACTATCCGCAGTCTCACTCTGTACTGGCACCAGCAAGATGATCGTAGAATGAAGCCTTGAAACGAGAAACCAGGAACAATTAGCCCGCGCCGCTCCCTGGTCCAAACTAGACCACTCTTTTGTATCCCTCCATTCCCACTCCGTTCATATAGCTGTCTAGATAAGTCTTAAACGTTCCCAGTGTGTCCGCCTCCACCACCTTGCCCGGCAACACATTCCAGGCCCCCACGACCCTCTGTGTGAAATATGTCCTTCTGATATCTGTGTTAAACCTCCCCCCCTTCACCTTGAACCTATGACCCCTCGTGAACGTCACCACCGACCCGGGGAAAATCTTCCCACCGTTCACCCTATCTATGCCTTTCATAATTTTATACACCTCTATTAAGTCTCCCCTCATCCTCCGTCTTTCCAAGGAGAACAACCCCAGTTTCCCCAATCTCTCCTCATAACCAAGCCCCTCCATACCAGGCAACATCCTGGTAAACCTCCTCTGTACTCTCTCCAAAGCCTCCACGTCCTTCTGGTAGTGTGGCGACCAGAACTGGACGCAGTATTCCAAATGCGGCCGAACCAACGTTCTATACATCTGCAACATCAGACCCCAACTTTTATACTCTATGCCCCGTCCTATAAAGGCAAGCATGCCATATGCCTTCTTCACCACCTTCTCCACCTGTGACGTCACCTTCAAAGATCTGTGGACTTGCACACCCAGGTCCCTCTGCGTCTCTACACCCTTTATGGTTCTTCCATTTATCGTGTAGCTCCTCCCTACATTATTCCCACCAAAATGCATCACTTCGCATTTATCAGGATTGAACTCCATCTGCCATTTCCTTGCCCAAATTTCCAGCCTATCTATATCCTTCTGTAGCCTCTGACAATGTTCCTCACTATCTGCAAGTCCTGCCAGTTTTGTGTCGTCCGCAAACTTACTGATCACCCCAGTTACTCCTTCTTCCAGATCATTTATATAAATCACAAACAGCAGAGGTCCCAATACAGAGCCCTGCGGTACACCACTAGTCACAGGCCTCCAGCCGGAAAAAGACCCTTCCACTACCACCCTCTGTCTTCTATGACCAAGCCAGTTCTCCACCCATCTAGCCACCTCCCCCTTTATCCCATGGGATCCAACCTTTTTCACTAGCCTACCATGAGGGACTTTGTCAAACGCTTTACTAAAGTCCATATAGACAACATCCACGGCCCTTCCTTCGTCAACCATTTTGGTCACTTCTTCAAAAAACACCACCAGGTTCGTGAGGCATGACCTCCCTCTCACAAAACCATGTTGACTATCGTTAATGAGTTTATTCCTTTCTAAATGCGCATACATCCTATCTTTAAGAATCTTCTCCAACAACTTCCCCACCACGGACGTCAAGCTCACCGGCCTATAATTACCCGGGTTATCCTTCCTACCCTTCTTAAATAACGGGACCACATTAGCTATCCTCCAATCCTCTGGGACCTCACCTGTGTCCAGTGACGAGACAAAGATTTGCGTCAGAGGCCCAACGATTTCACCTCTCGTCTCCCTGAGCAGCCTTGGATAGATTCCATCAGGCCCTGGGGATTTGTCAGTCTTTATATTCTCTAACAAACCTAACACTTCCTCCTTTGTAATGGAGATTTTCTCCAACGGTTCAACACTCCCCTCCGAGACACTCCCAGTCAACACATCCCTCTCCTTAGTGAATACCGACGCAAAGTATTCATTTAGGATCTCCCCTACCTCTTTGGGCTCCAAGCATAAGTCCCCACTTTTGTCCCTGAGAGGTCCGATTTTTTCCCTTACAACCCTTTTGTTCCTAACGTATGAATAAAATGCCTTGGGATTCTCCTTAATCCTGTCCGCCAAGAACATTTCGTGACCCCTTTTTGCTCTTCTAATTCCCCGTTTGAGTATTTTCCTACTTTCATTATACTCCTCCAGAGCTCCCTCTGTTTTTAGCTGCTTGGACCTAACATACGCCTCTCTTTTCCTTTTGACCAGTCCCTCAATTTCCCTGGTTATCCACGGTTCTCTAATCCTACCCTTCCTATCCTTCTTTTTTACAGGCACATGCTTGTCCTGTAGCCCTAACAACCGTTCCTTAAAAGACTGCCACATACCAGATGTGGATTTACCCTCAAACAGCCTCTCCCAATCAAGAGCTGCCAATTTCTGCCTGATCCCAATAAAGTTAGCCTTCCCCCAATCCAACACCTTACCCTTGGGACACCACTCATCCTTTTCCATCACTATCCTAAAGCTAACAGAATTGTGGTCACTATTTGCCACATGTTCCCCGACCAAAACTTTGAAGACCTGACCGGGCTCATTCCCCAGCACCAGGTCCAGTATAGTCCTGGCAAAGTCTCCTTGAGGTACATGAAGGCTCCTCAGATATGGGCCTTCAGTGAGGTTTGTTGGGAGCAGTAACTCCCTGATTCCCGGTGATGCTCTGGTCTCCAGCTTAGTGCCACCTCCTCCCCTGAGCTCCGACTCTCTGCTGCCTCACTCCCTGCTCCCTCTGTACCTCAGCTTCAAGCGCAGCCTCTACCCCAGACCATCTGCTGTCGGGCTGTTCCGAAGGGGGCCAACAACAGAGCAACATGAACAAGACTTTTTTCTCTATAGAGAGCCATTGAAAAGTTACAGCACCGAAGGAGGCCATTTGGCCCATCTTGTCCATGCCAGCCCGAGGACACCTTGCTCGAACCAGAATCACTGAATATTACAGTGCAGATGAGGTCCTTTGGCCCATCGAGCCTGCACCGATGCCTGAAATGTGTTGACCTGTCCACCTAATCCCACTTGCCAGCATTTGGCCCATAGCCCTGAATGTTGTGATGTGCCAAGTGCTCATCCAGGTACTTTTTAAAGGATGTGAGGCATCCCGCCTCCACCACCCTCCCAGGCAGCGCATTTCAGACCCTCACCATCCTCTGGGTAAAAAAGTTTTTCCTCACGTCCCCCCCCCAAAACCTCCTGCCCCTCACCTTGAACCTGTGTCCCCTCGTGGCTGACCCTTCAACTAAGGGGAACAGCTGCTCCTTATCCACTCTGTCCATGCCCCTCATAATCTTGAACACCTCGATCAGGTCACCCCTCAGTCTTCTCTGCTCCAGAGAAAACAACCCAAGCCTACCCAACCTCTCTTCATAACTTCAATGTTCCATCCCAGCCAGCATCCTTTATAGGACCCTGGTTAGACCCCACTTGGAGTACTGCGCGCAGTTCTGGTCACCTCATTACAGGAAAGATGTTGAAGCCATTGAAAGGGTGCAGAGGAGATTTACAAGGATGTTGCCTGGATTGGGGGGCATGCCTTATGAGGATAGGTTGAGGGAGCTTGGTCTCTTCTCCCTGGAGAGACGAAGGATGAGAGGTGACCTGATAGAGGTTTACAAGATGTTGAGAGGTCTGGATAGGGTAGACTCTCAGAGGCTATTTCCAAGGGCTGAAATGGTTGCTACGAGAGGACACAGGGGGTAGGTACAGAGGAGATGTCAGGGGTAAGTTTTTCACTCAGAGGGTGGTGGGTGAGTGGAATCGGCTGACGTCGGTGGTGGTGGAGGCAAACTCGTTGGGGTCTTTTAAGAGACTTCTGGATGAGTACATGGGATTTAATGGGATGGAGGGCTATAGATAGGCCTAGAGGTGGGGATGTGATCGGCGCAACTTGTGGGCCGAAGGGCCTGTTTGTGCTGTGGCTTTCTATGTTCTATGTTCTATGAATCTCCTCTGCACCCCCTCCAGTGCCAACACATCCTTCCTATAATGTGGTGACCAGAACTGCACACAGTGCTCCAGCTGTGGCCTCACCAAAGTTCTACACAACTCCAACATGACTTCCCTGCTTTTGTAACCTATACCCCGCTTGATAAAAGTGAGTGTGCCATATGCCTTTTTCACTACTCTATTTACCTGCCTTTCCGCCTTCAGAGATCGATGGACAAACACGCCAAGATCCCTTTGTGCGGCACGGTGGCACAGGGAGCGGCACGGTGGCACAGCGGTTAGCACTGCTGCCTCACAGCCCCAGGCACCCCGGTTCGATTCCCGGCTTGGGTCACTGGCTGCGTGGACTTTTGCACATTCTCCCCGTGTCTGCGTGGGTTTCCTCCGGGTGCTCCGGTTTCCTCCCACAGCCCGAAAGACGTGCCGGTTTAGGGTGCGTTGACCCGAACAGGCGCCGGAGTGTGGCGACCTGGGGAATTTCACGGTAAACTTCATTGCAGTGTTAATGTAAGCCTTATTTGTGACACGAATAAATAAACTTTAAACATAAATGAATAAACTTTACCTTTGTTCTTTGGAATTCCTTCTCCCTCAGCTGACTCCAGGATTCCAACCTTTTCTCTTTTCTGCCGTTTTATTCCACCCTGCTGCCCCCCCCCCCCCCCCCCCCCCCCCGCCCCCTCCCTGCTAACCCCTCTCTCTGGTCTGGCTGTGTTGAGTGAATGAGGGGCAGGACATCGCTGCAAACCCACAGCCTGCCACTTGGAGGTGCTGTGCACCCACATCAAAACCCTCAGCGTCGTGTTAAGACTGCGAGCCGTGGAAATAAAATGTTTAATTTGATACTCGAAGGATGATAGAGACTGATAACAGCCACTCGGCCACCAACACACAGGCTGGGGCATCCTGCAGACTGTGACATACACACGCTGCCATGTGTGTTCCTCAGCGCACATACATGCACGGTGTGACATACGTGCCAGGGTGTGTCATACAGGCACGTTGGACATACGGACAAGGAGCAGGAGGAGGCCATTCGGCCCCTCGAGCCTGCTCCGCCATTTAATAAGGTCGTGTCTGATCCGATGGTGACCTCAAATCTGCATCCAGCCGATGGTAGTGACTTTTAAGGGGCGTCTGGACAAATATATGAATAGGATGGGAGTAGAGGGATATGGTCCCCGGAAGGGTAGGGGGTTTTAGTTCAGTCGGGCAGCATGGTCGGTGCAGGCTTGGAGGGCCGAAGGGCCTGTTCCTGTGCTGTAATTTTCTTTGTTCTTTGTTCTCCCCCTCGGTAACCTTTCACCTCTAACCTTGTTGGCCAAGAACCTATCCACCTCTACATTAAAATTATTCAAAGTCTCTGCTTCCACTGCCTACTGAGGAAGGGAGCTCTCTCTGAGGGAAAACATTCCTCCTCAAATCCGTTTCAAATGGGCGACCCCTTAATTAGAAACAGCGACCCCCGAGTTTGAGATTCTCCCACAAGGGGAAACATCCTCTCCACATCCAAATATTTCGATCAAGTCGCCTTTCACTCTTCTAAACTTCAGCAGATACAAGCCTAACCTCATTCCTCACGGTGGCACAGTGGGTTAGCACCATTATCTCAAAGCGCCAGGGACCCGGGTTCGATTCCTGGCTCGGGTCACTGTCTGTGTGGAGTCTGCATGTTCTCCCCGTGTCTGCGTGGGTTTCCTCCGGGTGCTCCGGTTTCCTCCCACAGTCCGAAAGACATGCAGGTTAGGGTGCATTGGCCGTGCTAAATTCTCCCTCAGTGTATCCGAACAGGTGCCGGAGTGTGGCGACCAGGGGATTTTCACAGTAACTTCATTGCAGTGTTAATGTAAGCCTTACTTGTCACACTAATAAATGAACTTTACTTTTTAAACCTGCCCATTCCAGGTCTTCGCAGAATGACAGAATCCCGACAGGGCAGAAGGAGACCATTCGGCCCATCGAGCCTGTACTGACAATAGCCAGGCCCTATCCCCAGAAACCCACGTACTTGCCGTGCTAATTCCCCTGACGCTAAGGGGCAATTTAGCATGGCAAATCAACCTAACCAGCACGTCTTTCGGGCTGTGGGAAGAAACCGGAGCACCCGGAGGAAACCCATGCAGACATGGGGAGAACCTGCAGACTCCACACAGAGAGTGACAAAGGCCGGAATTGAACCCGGATCCCTGGCGCTGTGAGGCAGCGGTGCTAACCACTGTGCCAGCGTGCCATATTAGTCCAGTACATCTTCTTTGAACTGTTTTGTCACAGCTAGATGTGTTACATGGTGTCACATACATGCAATAACACATGATATGTGGTGACATATAAGGTAGGTCTTGTTACACAGTGATACATACACACTGGGATGTTACACAGTGATACACACACACTGGGATGTTACACAGTGATACACAGACACTGGGATGTTACACAGTGATACACACACACTGGGATGTTACACAGTGATACACACACACTGGGATGTTACACAGTGATACACACACACTGGGATGTTACACAGTGATACATACACACTGGGATGTTACACAGTGATACACACACACTGGGATGTTACACAGTGATACATACACACTGGGATGTTACACAGTGATACACACACACTGGGATGTTACACAGTGATACACACACACTGGGATGTTACACAGTGATACACACACACTGGGATGTTACACAGTGATACACACACACTGGGATGTTACACAGTGATACATACACACTGGGATGTTACACAGTGATACATACACACTGGGATGTTACACAGTGATACACACACACTGGGGTGTTACACAGTGATACACACACACTGGGATGTTACACAGTGATACACACACACTGGGATGTTACACAGTGATACACACACACTGGGATGTTACACAGTGATACACACACACTGGGATGTTACACAGTGATACACACACACTGGGATGTTACACAGTGATACACACACACTGGGATGTTACACAGTGATACACACACACTGGGATGTTACACAGTGATACACACACACTGGGATGTTACACAGTGATACACACACACTGGGATGTTACACAGTGATACACACACACTGGGATGTTACACAGTGATACACACACACTGGGATGTTACACAGTGATACATACACACTGGGATGTTACACAGTGATACATACACACTGGGATGTTACACAGTGATACACACACACTGGGATGTTACACAGTGATACATACACACTGGGATGTTACACAGTGATACACACACACTGGGATGTTACACAGTGATACACACACACTGGGATGTTACACAGTGATACATACACACTGGGATGTTACACAGTGATACACACACACTGGGATGTTACACAGTGACACTGGGATGTTACACAGTGATACATACACACTGGGATGTTACACAGTGATACATACACACTGGGATGTTACACAGTGATACACACACACTGGGATGTTACACAGTGATACATACACACTGGGATGTTACACAGTGATACACACACACTGGGATGTTACACAGTGATACACACACACTGGGATGTTACACAGTGATACACACACACTGGGATGTTACACAGTGATACACACACACTGGGATGTTACACAGTGATACATACACACTGGGATGTTACACAGTGATACACACACACTGGGATGTTACACAGTGATACACACACACTGGGATGTTACACAGTGATACACACACACTGGGATGTTACATAGTGATACACACACACTGGGATGTTACACAGTGATACACACACACTGGGATGTTACACAGTGATACACACACACTGGGATGTTACACAGTGATACACACACACTGGGATGTTACACAGTGATACACACACACTGGGATGTTACATAGTGATACACACACACTGGGATGTTACACAGTGATACACACACACTGGGATGTTACACAGTGATACATACACACTGGGATGTTACACAGTGATACATACACACTGGGATGTTACACAGTGATACACACACACTGGGATGTTACATAGTGATACACACACACTGGGATGTTACACAGTGATACACACACACTGGGATGTTACACAGTGATACACACACACTGGGATGTTACATAGTGATACACACACACTGGGATGTTACACAGTGATACACACACACTGGGATGTTACATAGTGATACACACACACTGGGATGTTACACAGTGATACACACACACTGGGATGTTACACAGTGATACACACACACTGGGATGTTACACAGTGATACACACACACTGGGATGTTACACAGTGATACACACACACTGGGATGTTACATAGTGATACACACACACTGGGATGTTACACAGTGATACACACACACTGGGATGTTACACAGTGATACATACACACTGGGATGTTACACAGTGATACACACACACTGGGATGTTACACAGTGATACACACACACTGGGATGTTACACAGTGATACATACACACTGGGATGTTACACAGTGATACACACACACTGGGATGTTACACAGTGATACACACACACTGGGATGTTACACAGTGATACACACACACTGGGATGTTACACAGTGATACACACACACTGGGATGTTACACAGTGATACACACACACTGGGATGTTACACAGTGATACACACACACTGGGATGTTACATAGTGATACACACACACTGGGATGTTACACAGTGATACACACACACTGGGATGTTACACAGTGATACACACACACTGGGATGTTACATAGTGATACACACACACTGGGATGTTACACAGTGATACACACACACTGGGATGTTACACAGTGATACATACACACTGGGATGTTACACAGTGATACACACACACTGGGATGTTACACAGTGATACACACACACTGGGATGTTACACAGTGATACATACACACTGGGATGTTACACAGTGATACACACACACTGGGATGTTACACAGTGATACACACACACTGGGATGTTACACAGTGATACACACACACTGGGATGTTACACAGTGATACACACACACTGGGATGTTACACAGTGATACACACACACTGGGATGTTACACAGTGATACACACACACTGGGATGTTACACAGTGATACATACACACTGGGATGTTACACAGTGATACACACACACTGGGATGTTACACAGTGATACATACACACTGGGATGTTACACAGTGATACATACACACTGGGATGTTACACAGTGATACATACACACTGGGATGTTACACAGTGATACATACACACTGGGATGTTACACAGTGATACACACACACTGGGATGTTACACAGTGATACATACACACTGGGATGTTACACAGTGATACACACACACTGGGATGTTACACAGTGATACATACACACTGGGATGTTACACAGTGATACATACACACTGGGATGTTACACAGTGATACACACACACTGGGATGTTACACAGTGATACATACACACTGGGATGTTACACAGTGATACATACACACTGGGATGTTACACAGTGATACATACACACTGGGATGTTACACAGTGATACACACACACTGGGATGTTACACAGTGATACATACACACTGGGATGTTACACAGTGATACACACACACTGGGATGTTACACAGTGATACACACACACTGGGATGTTACACAGTGATACATACACACTGGGATGTTACACAGTGATACATACACACTGGGATGTTACACAGTGATACATACACACTGGGATGTTACACAGTGATACACACACACTGGGGTGTTACACAGTGATACACACACACTGGGATGTTACACAGTGATACACACACACTGGGGTGTTACACAGTGATACACACACACTGGGATGTTACACAGTGATACACACACACTGGGGTGTTACACAGTGATACATACACACTGGGATGTTACACAGTGATACACACACACTGGGGTGTTACACAGTGATACACACACACTGGGATGTTACACAGTGATACACACACACTGGGATGTTACACAGTGATACATACACACTGGGATGTTACACAGTGATACACACACACTGGGATGTTACACAGTGATACACACACACTGGGATGTTACACAGTGATACACACACACTGGGATGTTACACAGTGATACACACACACTGGGATGTTACACAGTGATACACACACACTGGGATGTTACACAGTGATACACACACACTGGGATGTTACACAGTGATACACACACACTGGGATGTTACACAGTGATACACACACACTGGGATGTTACACAGTGATACACACACACTGGGATGTTACACAGTGATACATACACACTGGGATGTTACACAGTGATACACACACACTGGGATGTTACACAGTGATACACACACACTGGGATGTTACACAGTGATACATACACACTGGGATGTTACACAGTGATACACACACACTGGGATGTTACACAGTGATACACACACACTGGGATGTTACACAGTGATACACACACACTGGGATGTTACACAGTGATACACACACACTGGGATGTTACACAGTGATACACACACACTGGGATGTTACACAGTGATACACACACACTGGGATGTTACACAGTGATACACACACACTGGGATGTTACACAGTGATACATACACACTGGGATGTTACACAGTGATACATACACACTGGGATGTTACACAGTGATACACACACACTGGGATGTTACACAGTGATACATACACACTGGGATGTTACACAGTGATACACACACACTGGGATGTTACACAGTGATACACACACACTGGGATGTTACACAGTGATACACACACACTGGGATGTTACACAGTGATACACACACACTGGGATGTTACACAGTGATACACACACACTGGGATGTTACACAGTGATACATACACACTGGGATGTTACACAGTGATACACACACACTGGGATGTTACACAGTGATACACACACACTGGGATGTTACACAGTGATACACACACACTGGGATGTTACACAGTGATACACACACACTGGGATGTTACACAGTGATACATACACACTGGGATGTTACACAGTGATACACACACACTGGGATGTTACACAGTGATACACACACACTGGGATGTTACACAGTGATACATCACACTGGGATGTTACACAGTGATACACACACACTGGGATGTTACACAGTGATACACACACACTGGGATGTTACACAGTGATACATACACACTGGGATGTTACACAGTGATACATACACACTGGGATGTTACACAGTGATACACACACTGGGATGTTACACAGTGATACATACACACTGGGATGTTACACAGTGATACACACACACTGGGATGTTACACAGTGATACATACACACTGGGATGTTACACAGTGATACACACACACTGGGATGTTACACAGTGATACATACACACTGGGATGTTACACAGTGATACACACACACTGGGATGTTACACAGTGATACACACACACTGGGATGTTACA